>NC_060140.1:158670115-158832615 GCF_021461385.2 Schistocerca piceifrons
TGGTTGTACTCCTTCCCATAGGTGAACCAACACGCTATTACACAGGTGGTCATGATGTTTTGGCTTACCGGTGTACGTTACACACCAAGATTTTTACGTATATCTGTGCTATTTCTTTTGACAAACCACACTATATAAGCGTCACATATCTTGCCAAAACCTAGCTTATAATGTAGGTCTTATATTTTTTGTGGTTAAGGCCTTCAGTACCTTGGTACAATACTCCCACAGTACTCTAACGGTGTGTCTTCATCTCTAGATAACTATAGCAGCTTACTTCCACTTCAACCTCCATAGTTGTGTCACACTATCTCTACAAAATGTCTACCCTTCCCTCCACACCCTCCCACCCCTTCTCTCTACCGCTCCACTCCCCTATGCCTTACCGGCGGCAGTGTAGGCAGTGTAGCCTTGAAAATGAGATTCTCTATACCTGTATAAATATCACCAGTTTTCGACATCATTCTGATGCGGTCTCTTATTCGATTCAGTATTCTAGTAAAACATCTACACCTACATCTTCATGGCTACTCTGCAATTCACATTTAAGTGCTTGGCAGAGGGTTCATCGAACCACAATCATACTATCTCTCTACCATTCCACTCCCGAACAGCGCACGGGAAAAACGAACACCTAAACCTTTCTGTTCGAACTCTGATTTCTCTTATTTTATTTTTATGATCATTCTTACCTATGTAGGTTGGGCTCAACAAAATATTTTCGCACTCGGAAGAGAAAGTTGGTGACTGAAATTTCGTAAATAGATCTCGCCGCGACGAAAAACGTATTTGCTCTAATGACTTCCATCCCAACTCGCGTATCATATCTGCCACACTCTCTCCCCTATTACGTGATAACACAAAACGAGCCGCCCTTTTTTGCTCCCTTTCGATGTCCTCCGTCAATCCCACCTGGTAAGGATCCCACACCGTGCAGCAATATTATAACAGAGGAAGAACTAGTGTAGTGTAAGCTGTCTCTTTTGTGGACTTGTTGCATCTTCTAAGTGTCCTGCCAATGAAACGCAACCTTTGGCTCGCCTTCCCCACAGTATTATCTATGTGGTCTTTCCAACTGATGTTGTTCGTAATTTTAAGACCCAGGTACTTAGTTGAATTCACAGCCTTGAGAATTGTACTATTTATCGAGTAATCGAATTCCAACGGATTTCTTTTAGAACTCACGTGGATCACCTCACACTTTTCGTTATTTAGCGTCAACTGCCACTTGCCACTCTATACAGCAATATT
Organism: Schistocerca piceifrons; assembly: GCF_021461385.2. Taxonomy (NCBI): domain Eukaryota; kingdom Metazoa; phylum Arthropoda; class Insecta; order Orthoptera; family Acrididae; genus Schistocerca; species Schistocerca piceifrons. The sequence goes on from NC_060140.1 coordinate 158,671,367, forward strand.
TTCCAAATCGCTTTGCAACTGATACTGGTCTTCGGATGACCTTACTAGACGGTAAATTACAGCATCATCTGCGAACAACCTAAGAGAACTGCTCAGATTGTCACCCAGGTCATTTATATAGATCAGGAACAGCAGAGGTCCCCGAACGCTTCCCTGGGGAACACTTGATATCACTTGAGTTTTACTCAATGATTTGCCTTCTATTACTACGAACTGCGACCTTCCTGACAGGAAATCACGAATCCAGTCGAACAACTGAGACGATACCCCATAGGCCCGCAGCTTGATTAGAAGCCGCTTGTGAGGAACGGTGTCAAAAGCTTTCCGGAAATCCAGAAATACGGAATCAACCTGAGATCCCCTGCCGATAACGGCCACTACTTCGTAAGAATAAAGAGCTAGCTGCGTTGCACAAGAACGATGTTTTCTGAAACCCTGCTGATTGCGTATCAATAGATCGTTCCCTTCGAGGTGATTCATAATGTTTGAATACAGTATATGCTCCAAAATTCTACTGCAAACCGACATCAGTGATATAGGTCTGTAGTTCGATGGATTACTCCTACTACCCTTCTTAAACACTGGTGCGACCTGAGCAATTTTCCAATCTGTAGGTACAGACCTATCGGTGAGCGAGCGGTTGTATATGATTGCTAAGTAGGGAGCTATTGTATCAGCGTAATCTAAAAGAAACCTAATCGGTATACAATCTGGACCTGAAGACTTGCCCGTATCAAGTTTCTAGAGCTTCCGGCAGTTTATCGCGTACACTTCATTGACATTCAACGTTATACTCGGAAGAATACTTTCGGAAGAAATTTGCTAACTTTCAAATTTGTCGTAGATATTCACAATTTTCTCTTTCTCTGAAACGCTTGATATCCTACATTTTTCTTGTCTTTACTCCACCTGTCTTGATTTCTCCGGAACGCAAACTGAAGATCCTCTAGGTTGGTTTGTTCCACCCATTCCCTGCTTCTCGCGTCACGGTAGCAGAGAATACAGAGAATAGATGATGTGGGAGTGCCTAGGTGCTAAAGTTCCATAGGAAATATTAGTGTAGTTCCTAATTCGATATTTTTAGTGGCACTCACAATGAGTAGCTTACTAATGAGAATACGGATATCGAACAAGAAACCTAGGAGAAGGTAATGCATTGTGACTAACTAATTAATGTCGAACAGCCGATGCAACCACTGTTTTGGTTCGATCACGGTCGATGGTAACTTAACGGAGTGAGCTGGTGTTTCATGGGGGTTGAGTCCCAAATGTATACGTACTTGCGCTTTCTTTCATAATTACCGATTATTAATCTGGACTATGTGAGGCTACAATATCGTTACAAAGACTAATGATTCGACTAAGAAAAAAGTGGTTTTCTTAGATCGATTTCAGCTCCCTCCTTAAATATGTTGAGGGAGTGTGAAATGGCCATTGGTTTCGAATGGGTCAACGACTGAAGCCGCCAGAGACATGCGCGTACCTTAACATACTTGCTGTTCCTTTGCTAAAGAGACGGGCTTTACTACTCCATCATAAAACAAAGAGGAAATTGCGGGAAACACAGAAATTAAGAAGCTATATGGGCTCACGACTTAAAATAATCTGCAAAAAACTCCTCATACTCACATAATTCTTTTAACTTGGGTTACGATTAGTCAGATTCATCTAACATGATCTTAGCGGTAAACAATTTGGAGAGCACGAATTATTTATCCTAGTTGTGTTTGTGTATACCGACTCTCACAGTGCAACATATTTTTGGAATCACTAAAGATCGTAATTCTTTTTTTTTTTTTACAATCCGACACGTTTCTCTACGTCATCCTATCAGTCTCAAGAAATTTAACTGCCATGGATGAGAAGATCCGCGAAGTATAACAAATGTAGTTGATGATCCATTTGACTGGCACCACGACCAGTCAAGACACTAAATCAAGTTAATTTTCGAAACGACCAATAAAAGCTTGTGGAGCGACAGTGTGTTATTCTTCAGATACAAGTACATATTGAAGACAAACTTGCTGCTTATCATCAACACAATAGTAAAGTAACGTGTATGGTGATAATGGTTTAACGTATAATTTTCTTGGAGGTAATTAGATTCGTGGGATAATCACAGAATGGAGAAGGGCGGAGAAAGAAATGCGCCGTGTCCTGTTCAATAGAATCGTCCAAGCACTGACTGTAAGCTGTTTAATGGAAATCTAAATCTGAATTTCCAAATGTCCAGTGTCGTACCTTTCTGCCACCTAGCCCGGTAAACAACGGATACTGTGTCATACAGTAGTCCTAGAGAACTACATCATTAGACTCACTCATGGTTTATAGGAAAATTATTGCGAGTCTGTACTTGTGACAAAGTTGGCGTAGTAGGGATTATAGAATTACATAAATGCTAAATAACGACTTGTGTTTTGAATTGTACAATTGTACTAAAATAAATTTGAAAGATCTTAATAAGAACGAAGGAACAGGGATATTCAGATTTTATACATTTGAAAGAGCGCAGTTGAACTAAACATGGCCAATTCCTTATGCTGCCTTCCGTACTGTCAAAATCGCCCTCATTCGCTCGCTGTGTTTCTGTTTCCGGTCCCCTGTCCATGCTTCTTGTCGGCTTCGTGTCTTCGGCTTCATCTTGTTTGTCCATATTTCTTTCATTTTCCGGCTGTGATCTTGCTTGCGTTCTTCGGTCCAGTTTTGCCTGTTCGTTTCTCACAGTGTATCTCATGTAGTTTACATTTCTTAACGATGTTTATGAAATTTATTCGGTCGTTTATTGTGCCTGGTCTATAGTTGAAGTGGTTCAGGTCGTTTTTTACCTCTGCCACCCAGTTGTTGCTTCTAGTGGTTACCCTGTCAAATATCTATTTGGTCAGTCTGTGTGATGGCATTCTGTATAGATGTCCATAGAATTGTAGTCTGCGTTTTCTAGTCTTTTATGTGATTGTCTCCGTATGTTTCTACAGTTCCTCTGTAGGTTTCTTGATCCATATTCCATTGTTGTTAGATGCACCAAATTTTTCCCTAAGTATTTTCCGTCCTACTTTCTCTAGTTGTCTGATACGTGTTGCCCTGGGATTAGTGTGGTCTCTGCTGCATACAGTGCCTCGGGGAGCACCACAGTGTTGTAGTGGAGTAATTTGGCTTTTTGTGAGATAGACTTCTTGATGTAATGATTCCACACCACTTTGTATTTTTCTTCGTTTGAGTCTCTGTTATGTCCGCCCATTTGTAGTGTTTCACCGAGGTATTTGAAGTTTGCTGTTTGGAAATCGTGCCGTACTTTGTGTTCAGAGAATTTTTTTGCGCTCATTTCATGTAGATTTTCAGTAGCTTCTTTTGTTTCGCTTATACCTTTCGTGACAATCGCCAAGTCGTCAGCAAAAGCCTGGCATTTATTCTGTTGGTTTCTACATCTACATCTACATTTATACTCCGCAAGCCACCCAACGGTGTGTGGCGGAGGGCATTTTACGTGCCACTGTCATTACCTCCCTTTCCTGTTCCAGTCGCGTATGGTCCGCGGGAAGAACGACTGTCTGAAAGCCTCCGTGCGCGCTCTAATCTCTCTAATTTTACATTCGTGATCTCCTCGGGAGGTATAAGTAGGGGGAAGCAATATATTCGATACCTCATCCAGAAACGCACCCTCTCGAAACATGGCGAGCAAGCTACACCGCGATGCAGAGCACCTCTCTTGCAGAGTCTGCCTTTTGAGTTTATTAAACATCTCCGTAACGCTATCACGGTTACCAAATAACCCTGTGACGAAACGAGCCGCTCCTCTTTGGATCTTCTCTATCTCCTCCGTCAGACCTATCTGGTACGGATCCCACACTGATGAGCAATACTCAAGTATAGGTCGAATGAGTGTTTTGTAAGCCACCTCCTTTGTTGATGGACTACATTTTCTAAGCACTCTACCAATGAATCTCAACCTGGTACCCGCCTTACCAACAATTAATTTTATATAATCATTCCACTTCAAATCATTCCGCACGCATACTCCCAGATATTTTACAGAAGTAACTGCTACCAGTGTTTGTTCCGCTATCATATAATCATACAATAAAGGATCCTTCTTTCTATGTATTCGCAATACATTACATTTGTCTATGTTAAGGTCAGTTGCCACTGCCTGCACCAAGTGCCTATCCGCTGCAGATCTTCCTGCATTTCGCTACAATTTTCTAATGCTGCAACTTCTTTGTATACTACAGCGTCATCCGCGAAAAGCCGCATGGAACTTCCGACACTATCTACTAGGTCATTTATATATATTGTGAAAAGCAATGGTCCCATAACACTCCCCTGTGGCACGCCAGAGGTTACTTTAACGTCTGTAGACGTCTCTCCATTGATAACAACATGCTGTGTTCTGTTTGCTAAAAACTCTTCAATCCAGCCACACAGCTGGTCTGATATTCCGTAGGCTCTTACTTTGTTTATCAGGCGACAGTGCGGAACTGTATCGAACGCCTTCCGGAAGTCAAGAAAAATAGCATGTACCCGGGAGCCTGTATCTAATATTTTCTGGGTCTCATGAACAAATAAAGCGAGTTGGGTCTCACACGATCGCTGTTTCCGGAATCCATGTTGATTCCTACATAGTAGATTCTGGGTTTCCAAAAACGACATGATACTCGAGCAAAAAACATAATCTAAAATTGTACAACAGATCGACGTCAGAGATATAGGTCTATAGTTTTGCGCATCTGCTCGACGACCCTTCTTGACGACTGGGACTATCTGTGCTCTTTTCCAATCATTTGGAACCCTCCGTTCCTCTAGAGACTTGCGGTACACGGCTGTTAGAAGGGGGCCAAGTTCTTTCGCGTACTCTGTGTAGCATCGAATTGGTATCCCGTCAGGTCCAGTGGACTTTCCTCTATTGAGTGATACCAGTTGCTTTTCTATTCCTAAGGTTATCCCGTGTATTTGGCAAAAACAGACTTGGTTACAATTTTTTTATTATTTTTCAACGACGCGTTTCGCCTTATTTAGGCATCTTCAGGTTATCTTTTCAAAATGGATGCTAGAGACAACAAGATTTGCAAAACGCGTTCGTATTCACAGGAGCAAGTAACATTTTTTATTATCTTATCTAATACTAGTTTGTAAAAGAGAGGTGAGAGGCCATCGCCTTGTCGGATACGTGTTGCTCTGATAGTTCCTCACAGAACTTTACCTTGGGTGTCGTTTTGGTCAAGGTTTGCTCTATGATAGTCCGTATTTTGTTGTCTACTTTGTAATCAGCTAGAATTTTGAAAGTTTTCCGGTCGATAGAGTAGTACGCCTTTTTGAAGACGACAGGTTCTGCTTGGGTTGCAAAATCATATTCAGGTTCCAAATTTGTTCCGCACATGACCGCCCTTTACGGAAGCCCGCTTGGTATTCCCCAGTCAGGTGGTCGGTCTAGCATTCTAGCCTGTTCAGTACAGCTTCACACACGATCTTGTATGTGACCGGTAGTAGGGATATTTCTCTCTAATTGAACAGGCCCGTCTTGCCACCTTTTTTTGTGCAGTGGTTGTATCAGGGCAGTTTTCCAGTCCCCAGGAATTTACATGGTCTCCCAGATATCTTCCAATATCCTGTGGATATCTTTCGTGAAGTCCCGGTATTGTAACTTCCATATTTCCGCAATGATGCCGTCTTCTCCTAGTGCTTTACGATTCTTGAGGTGACTTGATTATTTCTTTAACTTTTTCTAGAGTTGGATGTTCACTATCTGGATTGCACGTGCTCGTTTCTGCCATCAGTTCTTCCATAGCGGGTCCGTTTTTCACATTACTTTGCCAGAATGTCACAATTGTTCTTGGTGTAGGTTTCTAGGGTTCCATCCAGTCTTCTGAAGCACCAGTTGGGTGATTGATATCCAGCCATATTTTTCTGAACGATCTGTAGAAGTATCTTGTATTGTTCTTCGTGAAGTCCGATTCGATCTCCGTCAGTTGCCGTTTATCATACTGTCGTTTTTCATCGTGAATGGTTTTGATTGATTGTTTCTGTGTTTTCAGGAGGTTCATCCAATTCTCTGGGGTTTTATGGTCACTAACTATTTCCAAGCACTGATTCGTTGGTCAATAGCTTGGTCACATGTGTAGCATTTCCTTGTGCTTGGTGCTTGTACTAGTTTCTTGGCCTCTCGATTATTACTGAAAGTTGTGTCCTGGTTGTCGTTTTTTTTAAATTTTAATTTTGTCTAATATTTGTGTCTGGTTTAGAGTAGGGTATTCTGGATCTGGTCTAACAATTTTGTTTTTCTGGAGCTTTTTCTTGGGCAAAAGACGAATCCTGATCTGTAGTATTTGGTTTGTTAGCAATGCTAGAATGTCATCTCAAACTACCATCACATAAATTATCAATGCATTGTTTTACATAGGTCTACGGAAGTTCTAACTCCTTTTGTGCACCGAGCGAGGTGGCGCAGTGGTTAGACACTGGACTCGCATTCGGGAGGACGACGGTTCAATCCCGCGTCCGGCCATCCTGATTTAGGTTTTCCGTGATTTCCCTAAATCGCTCCAGGCAAATGCCGGGATGGTTCCTTTCAAAGGGAACGGCCGACTTCCTTCCCCGTCCTTCCCTAATCCGATGAGACCGATGACCTCGCTGTCAGGTCTCCTTCCCCAAAACAACCAACCAATCCTTTTGTGCTACTCAAATGTATGAGTCGAGAAGTACCACAAATTAATGTTTTAGGCAATAACTCATTAGTAAGTCATGGTGCATAAGGTTGCGCATAGCTTTCTAGAACACTAGATAATGGCTACAGTAATCAAGTAAACCCATGAAAACCTACGTAAAGCTATATAGTTCTATCGCATTTTCTTTGAAAGAATTAATTCGTGCTGCACAAGCTATTCAATGCTTTCTTCTTTAACTCTTATAAGATCAGTAATAACTATATTATTCATAAGTGAGTCAAAATCCTCCAAGAATTTTGTGAAAGAAAACATTGTCCGTAATAGGCAGTATAAGTAATTCCTTATTTGTTGTGCGATTGGCCTGTGTTATTATCCAGTACATTACTCGTTCATGTTCATGTACTTCGCAAGTGAAGGAAATTGACTAACAGTCAAAACAGGTCAATCGCACAACAAATAAAGGTTTACTATAAGGCCTACTATGGACAATGTTTCCTTTCACAGAATTAGTATAAAATTTTGGAATATATTCGTGGCCTGATTTTACTCTGAAATTCATTGAAGAACTATCAATTACAAGTCTACCATTTAAAATATCTTCCAATTACAGTTTCTGAAGTTGCCTTACTTCGTTATGTTAAGGCAATAATGATCTTTCAGAGGCGGACTACGACCAAGATTTGAGTTGCATTTAAAAATTACATTGAAAATTGTTGATATAAATTTTACGGCAAATTGTTCATGACAGTAATGATCAAATTTTCATTGAAAAAGAAATAAGGAGAACCTTACACGGCAGTAAGACACACAAAATCGATAAGCATATGAGCACAGAAAAATATGTCATTCCTGGTCAAAAGAAGTCTAGTAGTATCGAACGATGACAACATACCATTGTACGGAATCGAACCATGGACTCTGAGGAAAATGTAAAAGACGCGCAGATGCGTTTGATATGTGATGCTAAAGTAGGAGGTTGAAAATAAGTTGGATATGAAACGAGGAGTTTCTCCTTAGAAGGGGCTAATCACAAATTTCATAATTTTTGAGCCATCTCCTGTCCTTGTCATAGATGGTCACAAGTGTGTGACCCCCTCCCGCAACCCTTGTGTAACATATTTTGCTGTTTTAAACTTAGAAATTATTAAATTGAAGCTACATTTCCAAAATTATTTACATATATTTCTTTGTTAAATCATCTTTCATAAAATCATGAATCAGTCCAACGCATTAGAATATTTGCAAAACATAACAAAACAAATGAACGGCACAAAATTTAATCTTGTGTCCAAGGATTTGAATCTATTCCTTTGTATAATTAATGATTGACATAGGCGACACGTCGTTCTCGATTTGGACAGCGTTAGGAAAATTGGATGTGTCCACATCATCTTTATCCAGCCATGTTGCATCGTCACCGTTCATCAACCAGAGAATTCCCTGGCACGTCTAGCTGCCTTCCGTGATTGCATGTGTTCCTTACAAATGGTTCAAATAGCTCCGAGCACTATGAGGCTTTAATATCTGAGGTCATCAGTTCCCTAGAACTACTTAAACGTAACTAACCTAAGGATATCACACACATCCATGCGCGAGGCAGGATTCGAACCTGCGACCGTAGCGGTTGCGCGGTTCTAGACTGAAGAGCCTAGAACCGCTCGGCCACACCGGCAGGCTTGTTGCTTACAGGCTTTGTATTTTTACAAATATAGGCAGCAGATGCCATGCTATCACTTAAATGAATGCCTCGAATCTGAGGTGTCATACGTCGTACGGAGCTTGCTTCAAACGTGACGACGATCGGAAATCCCAATAAGGCTTTACGAAGTAAGGGTGGACAAAAGTTACCTTTGGAGTCATCATATCATACGTCTACATATCCGCCTCAAGTCTATTCAATCAAAACAGGTGGTGGTAAAAACCTACATAGGCTATATCGTCACACACCGCAACACGAGACAACCTCTCCTTTTACGGTTTCTAGAAAATTTTCTAATTCACGTACGTGATTTCCATCGCAGGTTGCATCATTTTTCAATGTCCTAGCCTATACTGCTATCAATCTGATATCGGTTGGCACAATGTATTCGGCAACCACAGGAAAATCTCCAAACACCAGTTGGCGTCAGATATTCGCAGGACGATGCTCGCCCTCTCGAGGTTCCGTTTTCATAGCTCCAAGTCGGTAGTTATGTTACTGCAATGAGGAGGTCAGCCGAAACTGTCGTGGTTTAACACAGCATTAGTAAGTTTGCAACTAGAAGGTGCCAATTTTAACTTCACTGTGTTAAATGTACTTCTTCCTGGAGCAATTGCGGCAGTGGAATAATGCCATGGTGGGCCCTCCAATGGAATTATTTTGTGGAATAGTCCTCCTTTCGGATCTCCGGGAGCGGACTGCCAAGGGGGGAGGTGGGCGTGAAAAAATATTGAATAACCATGAGCGTGAACGTGGTAGGGAAGTTGTAAGATCTGAAAAGGGAAATGCTAAGACGCAGTCTAGATGTACTAGACACCAGTGAAGTGAAATGTAAGAAAGACAAAGATGTATGGGCAGGTAAGTATAGCGGAAGCAAGTTGTATAACGGGAGTAGGATTCATTATAAATAGGAAGGTACGGCAGAGAGTGAGTTACTGTGAAAAGTCCGGTGATTCAGTTATTCATACGTGAATCGACAGCAAACCAACACAGACTAGTTCAGGTGTGCATGCCGACGTCGCAAGCTGAAGATGCAAAGATAGGGAAAGTATATGATGATACTGAAAGGTTAATACATTACGTAAGGGGACACGAAAATCTAATAGTCATGGGACACTGCAGTGGAGTTGAAGGGGAAGGAGTAGAAGAAAAGGTTACAGGAGAATTTGGGCTTCGGACAAGGAATGAGAGTCGAAAATAACTAATTGACTTCTGTTATAAATTTCCGCTAGTAATAGCGAATACTATTTGAAGAATCGCAAGAGGAGGAGAAAGCCGCGTGATAGGTCAAGATTTCTGACAGATTATATCATGGTCGGAGAGAGATAACGAATCAGATACTGGCATATCCAGGAGCAGATATATATTCAGATCACACTTTAGAAGAAACGAAGGGAAGACTGAAGTTTAACAGGATAGTCAAGAGGAGTTAGTACGCGAATAAGTGGGCTACAGAGGCACTTATCAATCACCATATAAGCTTGAAATTCTCTAAGGTTATAGAGCCGGTAACAAGGAATAGCTCAGTAGGCAGTACAATTGAAGAGTAATTGACATTTCCGAACTGGGCATTAACAGAAGTTGGAAAGAAAAACATAGGTACAGAGAAAGTAATTGCGAAGAAACCTTGGGTAACAGAAGACATTCTTCAGTTGAGAGAAGATAGTACAAAAATGTTCAGAGAAATTCACTAATACAGAAATACAAGTCGATGGGAAATGAAGTGCAAGGAAAGTAAGACAGAATGACTGTATAAAAAATGTGAAGAAATCAAAAAAGAAATGATTGTCGGAAGGAGGACTTAGCATACAAATGGCTCTAAGCACTACGGGACTTAACATCTGAGGTCATCAGTCCCCTAGTCTTAGAACTACGTAAATCTAACTAACCTAAGGACATAACAAACATCAATGCCCGAGGCAGGATTCGAACCAGCGACCGTAGCAGCCGCGTGGTTCCGGACTGAAGCGCCTGGAATTATCATACAGGAAGGTCAAAATAACCTTCGGTAAAATTAAAAGCAATGATGCTAACATAGGGTGTGCAACAGTAACAGCACTGTTAAATGCAGAGAATGGATAGGTGGGAAGAGTACATTTAACAGATCTGCGAGAGGGAAAATTTCTATGATCTGACAGAAGAAGAAACATTAGTCGGTTTAGAAGAGATAGGGGATCCAGTATAGAATCAGAATTTGAAAGAGCTTTGGAGGAGTTAAGATCAAATAACGCAGAATGGATACATAACATTGCATCAGAGTTTCTAAAATCATTGTGGGAAATGGCAACAAAACGATTATTCAATTTGGTATGTAGAACATATGGGTCTAGCAATATACCATCTAACATTCGAAAAATATCATCCACACAATTCCGAAGACTGGAAGAAGTCACAAATGTGAGGATTAACTGCTCATGCATCACACTTGTTTTTTCCGGAAGGGTAAAGGCACCAGAGAGGCAATTCCGACGTTGAGGTTGATAATGGAAGCAAAACTAAAGAAAAATAAACTCCTTCAGAGTATTTTCCGGCCTGTAAAAAGTGTTTGAGAATGTGAAATGCTGCAAGATTCTCCAAATTCTATGGATAACAGCGGTAAGCTTTAGGGAAATACGGGTGATATACAATATGTATAAGAGCCAAGAGGGAATAATAATATTAAACGACCAAGTGCTCGTATTAAAAAGAATATAAGACAGGGATATAGCCTTTCGCCCCTACTCTTCAGTCTGTACATCGAATAAGGAATGATGGAAATAAAATAAAGTTTCACGAGTGGAATTCCAGCTGAAAGGATATCAATGATACGATTCGCTGATGACATTGCTGGCCTCTGTGAAAGTGACGAAGAATTGCAAGATTTGCTGAATGGAGTGAACAGTCTAATGAACACAGAATATGCATTAAGAGTAAACCGAAGAATGACGGAAGTAATGTGAAGTAGCAGAAACGAGAACTGTGAGAAAGTTAACATCAGGATTAATGGTAGATGAAACTATGGAACTCTGCTACCTACGCAGCAAAGTAACCAATGACGAACGGAGCAAGGAGGACATAAAAAGCAGGCTAACACTGCCAAAAAGGGCATTCCTAACCAAGAGTATCCTACTAGTATCAAACATAGGCTTTAATTTGAGAAAGAAATTTATGAGAATGTACATTTGGAGAACAACATTTTGTGCCAGTGAAACATGGACTGTGGTGAATCCGGAACAGAAGATAATAGAATCAAAGCAATTGAAATGTGGTGGTACAGACTAATGTTGAAAATTAGATGCACTGATGAAATAAGGAATGAGGAGATTCTGCATAGAACCGGAGGGGAAAGGAAAACACTAACAAGGAGCAAGGGCAGCGTGATAGGACATCTCATAATACATCGGGAAATGTAGTCCATGATACTAGAGGAAGTTATAGAGGGCAGAAACAGTAGAGGCAGGCAGAGATTGGAATACATCCAGCAGATAACTGAGAACGTAAGAAATAAAGAAGTTGGCACAGGAGGGAAATTTGTGGCAGGCCGCATCAAACCAGTCAGAGGACTAATGACTGAAAATATTCAAAAATGTTGTACTGTTCAAACTATATCTCACTCGTATCGTCGATTTTCATCTGGACCATAATCGCAAGTGAAATTAAACACAGGTCTTAAGAAACCTTCTCGAGTTCTGATTATTTTTTCGAAAGCTGATGATTCAGAATGTTAATGTGCATGAGTTTCATGAGTTTTGCGTTTCTCAGGGACCACTAATTCATCATCGGGTAATTTTACAAGGTGACCAAGTTGCATTAATAGCGGTGCTTGTGCATTTTCTGCTACCATAGCTAATGGTACCAGCGCTTCAGTTTTGGGCCCTGGTTAATTATTCCTTTTGACAATGCATTAGAAAGCACTGGTGCTATTACGAGTAGTTATTATAGCTATCACGTCTGTCAACTGTAGCACAGAAACTGCAATCTCCTTTATGAGTTGAGGTAAACAGTATTGAATTTATTCTTTTCTAGGCCGAACAACAGTAATTTCAATTTTAAGAGCTGCTACTGAGTTGGATTTACTTTTACTTTCAAAAACTTTGTAGATGTTTTGTTTTGACAATCAAAACATTTTTCTGTCGTTTGGATGCACCTATCTTTCACTTCCGTGCATTTTTCCTGTTGAATAGCCTTTCCGTTGCTTCATGTGACAATGACAACATCGCGTACTAACGGCGAGCCATTGAACTCTGATTCTAGTTATACAGTTTAATTCCTAGAAGTGTTCTGCCTAGTCATTGATTTAGGAACGCTTTGAAATACCTGGCTTCAACTTGGTTGCATAGTAATATATTCAGTGTATCTTGATTTCAGATATGTCCTATTTGGTTTCTTCTGCAATTAAAGGTAAACATGTAAAATATTGAATATATATATACGCTGAACAGCCGAACGACATGAGGTGAGAACTGCATTGAAACCGACCCTTTATCTTCTGAGACTACTAACAGATAGAAACCTGCATTGACGATTTTGCTTTACCATAAGTAATGAATAACAAGTAAAGTAAATGACTGGGCTGTTTTGTTTTACAGTTTGCCACTGAACATTAAATATATTTTTAGAGGTGGAGAATGATACCTTATAATAATGTAAAACTCAAACATACCTTTACATCCTTGGGCAGTATTGTCAGCTCAACCGATTTTCGGCTGATTATGCCAGATTTGTATTCCTCAAAGCCAGAAAATATTCTTCTCAGCCGACAGCTGAAAATATGGCAGATTTCTAGTATTGCTGTGTTTTAGTAAATTAAACACAATTAATAAATTTAATTAACATTCTTCACGTTGTTATTAAGATGTAGTCATACAAACAAGAAATTCCATTGACTTAATAATGGAATTAGAATTCCGTATTTATTTTTATAATAGAAAGCTTAACACGAGTCTTAACAATCCGTATTCAGTACATTATTGCCTCTGCGTGACTCGTGACGTCTTACGCAGCAACAGACTCTAGTGGCACCACAATGGGTTACTTTAATACGTATTTGTATTAGCTACAATACACTCCACAGTGCTATTATAAACAATAATATTATTAACAATAAACTGGAAGCAGTCTCTAAATGTCTTCAGTGCATTTATTTACCTCTTTTCACTTTGAGTAAGAAGCCAGTTTTCTTAGACGGGCATAGGTTTTGTTAAGAAATGATAATGTTTCAGGGAATTTTCTGAGATTTATTCTAAGGCCATGTCTTTGGAAACGCCATTTGTTCAGCTAGGTGAGATGAAATGCGCACTGTGTAGCACAATGTGTACTCACAAATAATGTCATTCCTGCCTCGACTCTATTCTTGTGACTGACTGATTTTTAGGCTGAAAATTCTGTTTAGACTATCTAACACAAGAAAATGGTTAAGCAGCTTTCACATGCTTGTCAGAATTGGAATAACCTGTCACTCCCGATTAGTTGAATACGTGAAGTTCGATACAGAGGAAGCCAGAGTTGCAAGATCCTGTTTTTACTTTACAGACGACTAATTTTGGGTTACTTGAACTGATTTTCAAATCACCCAGACAAACAAAACTGTACTTTTATTTTCCGAAATAACATGTAAACCATGTCAAGGCTATACCTGTACTTGTAGGAAAGTTAAGTTTTACCTTGAACAGCACTGAAGAACTAATAATTAGAGAAGAATGGTTAACAGATTAAGGATTAAAAGACTGGATTCAAAAGATGCCGTCACATAAAACAAGACTGTATAAAAACATTTATAAAAGCCAAATTTAACCATGGACACTGACAGAACAAAGATATATATATCATGGCTACCTTGCCGTTGTTTTACACGTATATTTATAACACCGATGTGATTTATACTGTATTTCGGAAAATACCTCTTTGTCTGCCCTAGGTTTAGGTAACTACAAACTAGTCATCAATTAAATGAAAACTGAATCTTGCAGCTGTGGCTAGTTCGATATTGAACTGGCTATTGTTCTGCAGTTAATACAGTATATTGGAAATCCAATATATAGAAGAAGTTATAAGACTGGATTTAAAAGGTGCCGACAGATAAAACAAAGGTGCAATATCTTTTTTGGCAATGCATTCAAACATTCAACTAATCGAGACTGAACCTCATTCTAAAACTCACAAGGCTGTGAAATAGGCAGAACCATTTTCTTGTGCGGAGTATTCTAAGCTCAGTTTTCAACCTAAAACTCTATCCGTCACAATAAATAGAGCGAAGGTCGAAATGACGTTATTCGGGCGTCTGCATTGTGCTATACAGTGTGTTCATCATCTCAGGGAGCTAAAAGAAATGGTATTTCCAAAGAAGTGATCTGAGAATACATCACACAACATGCAGTGAAGTAGTACAAAATAAAATATATCCTTAATTTGAAGTTTAGTTGAAACACGATTTTGGTGAAAGTTCGTACAGCACGACTGTGGAGCACAGCACTTACATTATTATTACGAAAAAGCTAGGTGTTTCTATTTTGTACTTCAGGTGTTAGTATTTTGAACTTAAAGTCTTTGTATTTTGTACTACACAGGTAATAAAGGGTATACATCTTCGACATTTGTGGAACATTTAGAGACTAACTCAAGTAGTGAAAAACAATTGTTGAAGTTGTGAAAGCTATAGTGGCAGACCTCGGAATGAATTTGAAGAAAATTCGTCGTGTAGCTGCAGATAACGCATATTATGGTCGTCGAAGCCAACAGAGTCTATGCTCTCCGTAAGCGAGTAATTCGACTGCTAATCCTCATACCATGTTCTTTTCACTCCATCCACTTGCCCCTCTCTCATTCTTGTGACGAACTACCAGGCCGTTTGCAGTTCATATTTTCAGAAACACACAACTGGTTTCATCGGTCCTCGATAGGATAAAACGCCTACAATGATCTGTATCACAGATGAGGATCCCTTTAAATTAGTACAGAAAACCGCCGGTAAACGATGGATTACAGTTGAGCCCGTCTGTTAATGGACAGTTTCATAGTGGGAGTAACAGAGTCTGCGGGGTAACGTCAGTGAATGAAAAGTACTTTACCGCTCAGACACTATACACAATGAATAAAGACAATAACAACGAATTTCTTTCCTTATATCTACAATTTGTTACGGAGTGCAACGTAGTTAACAGGAACTCCACTCTAGATCTACCGACCCCAGCAAGCTGCTGCGAGATCTCACTATTTTATTCAGAACACTTCTACAAACTGCAGTCGTAAAAGGGTGCTAGGGGGACCTGCTTTCTGTAAAGGTTAAGAATTTTCTGCACGCCAAACCACATTGGAGTTCCGCTTGTGAATAGTAAGTAGGAATTTTGCGTAACAGCGGTAGAATGACTGTGGATACTGAAATGCGAATGAAACAAGTTGCATTACCTTTATTTCCGCCTTGCCAGTCAGCTCCAATCTCGCCTCCCGAACAATGTTGAAATGCTACGTAAGGCGTCATTCATAGCGACAGAAAACTGTTTGGGTAAACTAAAGAACAACATAATATCATTAACCATCCTTTCTGAAGCGGAACTACAATGGCAGAAAATTATGTTTTGGAGTTGAAGAATGTGTCCGACCAAACTAGATTTTGATCTGATGTATCAAAATATGAGGATGCAATTAAACAGAAGCCTTTTAGTGATTTCTGAAATTTGAGCAAAAATACTCCTAGTTCTGCCTTGGTAAAATGCAAAGATAGAGGTACTTTACTTAAATAAATACTGCCTAAAATTCGTATATGGATGTGAAACACCATCCTCAATTGTAAATCGAAAGTTAGTACTGGCCTTCGGCGCCTCCAAAACTGTTGTCACAATTTGCAGTTTCAAGATGTGACTCTGGCAAAAATAGGTAAGACTCAATATAAATGAGTAAGCGACAAAATTTATAAATGTTGCAAGTTTCTAGACTACCATACTTTACAATATTAAAATTGTTTATTTCATAGGTACCAGTCAAGCCTAAGGCAACAGTAGTGCCGGTAACACTGACAACTCAGGACTCTCAACATTAACACAGTTCGTGGAAGAAGAAGTGAATGATCATGAAATACCTGCTTCTCTTATGAGGTGCAGAAATTCATGTGTTATAATTATGAAAGATTTTATCATGGCATGGAAATGTTAAGTTTTAGTAGTCAAAAGAAAGAAAGATTGTGCAAATACACGAACAGGTGTGCATTTAATACACGCGTATTTATTTGTTCTCAGAACCACCAAAACAGCAGAGCGCGTGAGCAATGTTTCCAACTCTGTCACACTGATTTCGGCTAGCTAATTTCCACAATCTGCGAGAAATCGGTTCAGAAAAAATATTTATGTAGGCAGCACATTGTGAAAGATGGTTAGGCGAAGTATGTAAAGAAAGGATGTTCTTCATACTAATATTACTTCTGGCCGATTTCTAGGAGATTTAGGAAGTTAGTTAGCGAAAATACGTGTGACTATGTTGCCAACACTGCCCATGGATTCTAGTTGCTTCTGACAACGAAGAAATTTTGGAAATAAATTTTGTAAATGTAGATTTCTTTTTTGTCAATTTTATTTGCAATTCTTTGATTTTCGAATTCACTTCACCTTCAGTTTTTCAAACTTCGCCGTAAGGTGTTAAATTCGTCTTGTATGTTTTGTTTATTTGTATCAGCATATGCTGCACTGTATATTTCATTCAGTTTGCTGCAAGGAACCGCTAAATCAGTTTGTTTTATTCATTCCAAATATGTTAGTTAAACTGAAAAATAGTACTCGTAGAACCAAGGAAAACACATGCATCATTCAACGAAAGTCAAGTTTCGACTGAGTGATGTAAATAGTTAAACACAGAGGAAATCTGAGCGGTGGCGGTTATGTCAAAGCCTCAAAGGCGGTATTTGAACTTTCGACGTATGTGAAATGTGGCCGATGTTTGATAACACAGGAACCACGTGCGTGAATAACGATCACATCGCGAAGCCGCCACTTGCCCAAATGTGGTACAAACAAATTTACACTTTAGTAAGTAATAATGAGACAACTGGTAATGTTTTAAAGTTTTAGTCAGAGTTGAAATTTAAAGTTGTAATGCAAACCAAGACAAAATTTTATAAATGTAACGTCAAGAAACTTATAACTGCCCCTTCCACCCTTGGCTCACATTTCCACACTTTACCCTGCATCCCACTTAACGTATGGGCTGATTTATGGATGGCTCTGAATTTGCGAAGAGAAGATCAAGCGAAAACGCTTGAGCAGAAGAAATTAAAGACCGACAGGACAAAACTTCCATGGTACTTTCGTGAGGTTCGGGTTGGTCTGATTTGGGGAGGAGACCAAACTGCGAGGTCATCGGTCTTATCGGATTAGGGAAGCGTGGGGAAGGAAGTCCGCCATGCCCTTTCAATGGAACCATTCCGACATTTGCCTGAAGTAAATCAGTATGGCCGGACGCGGGACTGAACCATCGTCCTCCCAAATGCGAGTCCAGTGTGCTCACAACTGCACCACCTCGTTCGATATACTTTCTTGAAGTGTAGAGAGTGAAGGCTGTAAGAAGAAGACAGACGTTCGAATATATCCCACATATAATGGGGAACGTTGTGTGCAAGTGCTACTTTCAGATGAAGAACAGAAAGAGAGCAGAATTCTTGGCGAGCTGCATGAAGTTGGTCGGAGGACTAAAGACAAAAAGAGCATCTGGCCGCCTTACAATCAAGTAGAAGTGCAATAATGCTAAGGGAGTCACGGAAGTGGGCTCAAGTTATGCAACAGTTTTGTGGCAATTACTCCAGTGATCAAAATATACTAAAATAAAAATTTTCGCACAAGTGAAGCTAAAACACATTCTACATAATCTTGAGTAGCAGAGCTAGAAGTAGCGAATTACACTCCTGGAAATGGAAAAAAGAACACATTGACACCGGTGTGTCAGACCCACCATACTTGCTCCGGACACTGCGAGAGGTCTGTACAAGCAATGATCACACGCACGGCACAGCGGACACACCAGGAACCGCGGTGTTGGCCGTCGAATGGCGCTAGCTGCGCAGCATTTGTGCACCGCCGCCGTCAGTGTCAGCCAGTTTGCCGTGGCATACGGAGCTCCATCGCAGTCTTTAACACTGGTAGCATGCCGCGACAGCGTGGACGTGAACCGTATGTGCAATTGACGGACTTTGAGCGAGGGCGTATAGTGGGCATGCGGGAGGCCGGGTGGACGTACCGCCGAATTGCTCAACACGTGGGGCGTGAGGTCTCCACAGTACATCGATGTTGTCGCCAGTGGTCGGCGGAAGGTGCACGTGCCCGTCGACCTGGGACCGGACCGCAGCGACGCACGGATGCACGCCAAGACCGTAGGATCCTACGCAGTGCCGTAGGGGACCGCACCGCCACTTCCCAGCAAATTAGGGACACTGTTGCTCCTGGGGTATCGGCGAGGACCATTCGCAACCGTCTCCATGAAGCTGGGCTACGGTCCCGCACACCGTTAGGCCGTCTTCCGCTCACGCCCCAACATCGTGCAGCCCGCCTCCAGTGGTGTCGCGACAGGCGTGAATGGAGGGACGAATGGAGACGTGTCGTCTTCAGCGATGAGAGTCGCTTCTGCCTTGGTGCCAATGATGGTCGTATGCGTGTTTGGCGCCGTGCAGGTGAGCGCCACAATCAGGACTGCATACGACTGAGGCACACAGGGCCAACACCCGGCATCATGGTGTGGGGAGCGATCTCCTACACTGGCCGTACGCCACTGGTGATCGTCGAGGGGACACTGAATAGTGCACGGTACATCCAAACCGTCATCGAACCCATCGTTCTACCATTCCTAGACCGGCAAGGGAACTTGCTGTTCCAACAGGACAATGCACGTCCGCATGTATCCCGTGCCTCCCAACGTGCTCTAGAAGGTGTAAGTCAACTACCCTGGCCAGCAAGATCTCCGGATCTGTCCCCCATTGAGCATGTTTGGGACTGGATGAAGCGTCGTCTCACGCGGTCTGCACGTCCAGCACGAACGCTGGTCCAACTGAGGCGCCAGGTGGAAATGGCATGGCAAGCCGTTCCACAGGACTACATCCAGCATCTCTACGATCGTCTCCATGGGAGAATAGCAGCCTGCATTGCTGCGAAAGGTGGATATACACTGTACTAGTGCCGACATTGTGCATGCTCTGTTGCCTGTGTCTATGTGCCTGTGGTTCTGTCAGTGTGATCATGTGATGTATCTGACCCCAGGAATGTGTCAATAAAGTTTCCCCTTCCTGGAACAATGAATTCACGGTGTTCTTATTTCAATTTCCAGGAGTGTATTTAAGAAAATGGTAGCGACAGCATGCATCAACAGCAGTTAAGTATTTAATTTAAAACAGCATTCCGAGGAAAAACAGGTTGCCTTGCATGACTTATATCAAGCGATTATTGTATATGGAATATGCATTTTCGTCGGGTTTCACGACTCGTTTTAATATCACATCAACAGGACACAAGATGAACTTCACACACCAGTCGAACGAGACCATTCTTAACATTTTTATCCGGCACATTCAGAGAGCTGTGCACAAAAGAGTTTGTTTTATGTAGTATTTCTCGGTTTCGGTTAAGCCTAAATGTAAGGAGCGGTACCACGTGTCTTGTCGGTTTGTGGACTGTCGGAGCAAGGTTCAAATCCTTATCCAGAATGTACATTATAAGTAAAATGTTTCCAGTAATCTATCGATACAGCTCCGCACGTTGTAAATAAAGTACGAGCTTACATATTACAAAATTAGGTATTTGACTATCTTAGGATTTTTCGGGAACATAAATTCCGTTTATTTTTCACAACTCATGAGAGTTAGAAGAAATCGAAATACAGTCGGACGCGCTGGAAATAGGTACTATAAAATTTTGTATGTGGTCGTGTCAGTAGCGGGAGAGGTATAATACACATAGACGTCACCATTACAAAATAGTTGTTTCGTGTAGGAAATCTCGAAGACAATAAACACTACATGTAAGTACCATTTAAAAGCAAAATGTATTACTTAACTCCACATTACTGCGATGAGATACGTCCATCAATCTTCTACACATGTCCAAACTGAATATATTAAGATGGGATTAAATTCCGTGGTTGATGTGATATGGCGGTGCTTAGTTGAATTAAAAGACGTGGAAGAGAATCGTAAAAAGTAACAGGGCTGTTCCCTCTGCTTTGTTTAGTTAGCGTTAGCGCTTGACATAGTCAGCTACTGCATAGCAGGCACTGTAATCCACAAAAAGACCTTCTCTTAAAATTTCGAGAGCCCATTCATTGAGATGAACCAAGCAACATTAAGACGTTTTTATCGTATTCCGTAAAGTAAACGAGGCACATACACCTTAAGATATAAGAAGCGACGGACTGGAAGTAATCATGCGATTGAGACGAAAATAAAAAGATGTGATATATATATATATATATATATATATATATATATGTATATATATATATATATATATATATATATATATATATATATATATATATATAGAGAGAGAGAGAGAGAGAGAGAGAGAAACAATTGATGACAGTTTAAGAAAAACCTGATTATTTATACACTATTTCACCAAATCAATAATGCATGTTCCACACCTGGCCCTTATGCAAGCAGTTATTCGGCTTGGTATTGACTGGTTGAGTTGATAAATGTCCTCCTGTGTTGCCTAAGCGAGGGTTTGACAAGCACAATGACAAGCAATAAAATCTCTCTCCGGGTGCGGGCAGACATTGCTATGCTAAAATGTAAGACCGATAGGGTTTGCCATGAAGGTCAACAAATCTTCATCTACATCTACATCCATACTCCACAAGCCACCTGACGGTGTGTGGCGGAGGGTACTTGGTGTAAGGGTATCGGGTATAACAATCAGAGGAGTCCTTCTACGAAATGAAATGGCATCCCAGACTATAACTCCAGGTTGTTGGTCCGTATGTTCTTCGCGAGTGAGGTCTCACCGCTGTACAGGGCGTCTCCAAACATGTTTTCTTTTGTGATGAGAGCTCAATTTAAATCGAGACTCATCACTGAAGTAAACTGTACTAAAATGCTATTCCAGGCAGAAAAGTGTCTGGGGGCGTCCTGGATAGCATTGGGATAGAAAACTGTCGGCCACTCCGGAATGATGGCGCGAAACGCTATTTCTGTTCACAGCAGGACCAATTTGGTTGCCAACCACGGCAGCCTTACAGTACAGCGGTTTGTCTATGATATTATACACCCGTTTCTTTCTCCTTCATGACAAATAATCTTGGGCTTACATTTCATTAGGAACCCACAAATTGTAAGGGTTCCTACTACTTGGCTTTGTGCTTGCCAAACCGACTAGCTAGGTCGATGGATATCTCTCCCTAAATGAGAACGTTCATGGATTTAAGTGCAGGGCCCACCCACCATATCGGGATTTTGACAGTCTGCCGCCCCATTTGGTCGAAATTAGCACGATTTTCGTCAGGAGTATATCCAACAACTCTATCAATCAATGCCAAGCCGAATAAATGGTTTCATAAGGGCCAGAGGTGGACCACCGCATTATTGACTTTCTCAATCACGGAAACTCATTCTCTGAAATAAATCATCCACTTCTTCGGAAACACTAATCATTCGCTCTCCTGTAAATGTACATTTCGTCTACCGATTTCTGTCCCGTTGGGATAATTAATTCGTGGTACGTCGTTTCATTTTTATTTTAGAGTATATTATGAAATAACCAGTCATCCAACGTACTAGTTTATGCCAGTAGCCCAGTATCCTGTGCTTTCTATCATTTACATCAGTCTATCACGATAGCACGTCTTCCTCTCCTGAAGGACTATTGAGCTTCAGATCTAACTCTGTATAAGCTACATTCTGATCGAATTGTAGTTGTTCATTTTGTGTGATACTTTTTGAGCTTTCTCGCTGATATGTAATAGAACATCGGGTAACATGCTTTAATTTCAAATTTAGAGATTAGTTTTCTTGTTTCATAGAAATAGTTTGTATGCTGTCTACGACGTACTAACGAATAATGGATGTATATTAAGATTTTAAATGTCCTGATTAACTGTTCATTCATCTCTCGGTAGAATATTGCATATATTATGAATGAAAACGGACACAATACTGGTGTAATATTCTACAGTATTTATTGTTTGTTCCACACACCGGTTTTCGGCTGTTCAGGTACGAAGATAAGTATGTGGTGCACAGAAATTTTATTTGATGAAAGATTTTCAAGTAGTTCATCTACAGGGTATCACTATTTCCAGAGATGAAGTATGTAAACGCTAGGTTTAGCAAAAAAGACAAGAGTGAATATTTCATTGTAAATGTGATGCGAATATACTTAAGTAACTCAAATATGTTATACACTACCAACTGAACTGTTTACAAATTACAACAGTTGTTCATAGAAGGAATTAAATTCTACAATAACTTAGGTTACATGTTCCAATGGTGTGGTTGAAGATTCTTTTCATAATTCTATCCAGGTCATGTTGTAAATTATGCCTGTCACTCAAATGCCCCACTTCCCTTCATTTCTGTTACTGTAATTGCTCTTGTTGTGTTCAAAAATTTTACTTTGTACAATCAAAGCTGCTTCATTTACCTGCTTAGTCTCACTAGTAAATATTATCTGTTTGGACGTATTGAAGACAAAATTATTTTGTTCAGCCAAATCATTGGGACACGTCGCGAAAGTTTATTGTTCAATTTACTTCTCTCTATAAACAGCTGTTGCAAATTCTATACAGTTCATTAGTTAACGTGACATATATTTTATCTTAGACAAATATTCTTACATCGCATTTACAATGAAGCTGTGCATTTTTATCTACTGCTAAACCCAGCATTAACGTTTCTCATCTCTAGGGACGGGGGTGCTCTGTAGATACAATAGCTTAAAATCCTTGGTCCTACAAAATATCACTGCACCAAATAATTATTACTGCATCTGTCGGTGGCGTGAACCTGTTTGATATAAATAATAAAAATTGTACAATATTATACCAATGCTGTGTGTTTTCATTCATAACAGATTTTAAATGTTGTTGCTGGTTGATCTGTGACTGATCTGTCCTAAGCATATTGCATGCAGTTAACATCAGTGTGTACAGGATACGTTACACAGAGCTTTATATGTCAGCCTGTAGTGAGATACTGTTTTATTGGGAATGTATTATATATTAATGAAATAGGAATAAAAAGCTTCAAGTTTTCCATGCTGCTTTTACTACGAACGGCTCTAGTGAGATGCTGTCCTTTCTTTTCATAATACAAAACAGGAAAGAAATAATTCTTGTGGCTACAAACCTTTGCCTGAACGTCATTGTTTTGAATACCGCATAGTAGATGTGGAACATCACAGAAAATCATTGGTTGTTGAGCCGTGGTAAAATTTGCTGTTTTGAAGAGTGCACCACAGTGTGTAGTGTGAAACAGTCGCCTTCCGTTTCTGGTGGTGGCACCGCTGTGGCAGTCACAGCTTCGATGTCTCCCTCTGGTGAAAAAGGGGAAAGGTTGCATGTTCACGTGCAGTTAAGGGGCGCTATAAGCTCGCGAGTGGTGGCCGGACATGGGGGTAGCACCCCTCTACCATCCTCCACACCTACAAATCCTTAATCCGTCCCATCCCCTGTTATGCCAGTCCTGCCTGGATATCTGCCCCCCTCCCCCCAAATTCTATAAGTCCCTCCAGATTCTTGAGCATCATGCACGACCGCCTCGCCTTCCGCATACGCCTCCTGTCCCCCACGTGGATCCTCTATGACCTCATTCCTTTCCCCTATCTGCTCCTATTCCTCAAACATGCCAGCATACTCTACACCTCCCGCCGCCTTGATCCCCCTCACCGCCTGGTTGCTCCTCTCCTCTCCCATCCCTGCCCCCTGCCTCGTCTTCACTGTTGTGTCCCCCTACCCTCCATCTCTACACCCTTCATCTCCTTTCCCAAGGTGGCTTCCGTCAACTCCCCCTCCCGGATGATGCCCTCTCTCCCTCCATTTATCCCTCGTATCAACTCTGATCCTCACCCCCCCTCCTTTCCTCCGTCCTTTTCCCGGGCTCCCACTCCACCCCCCCTATCCCTCCACTTCCCCCCCCCCCCTACCCTCTCTCTGCCCCCTTTTTCTCCCTCGAGTGCTTTTGCATTTCCCTCCTCTGCCTTTTCCCATTCCCCCTTAGGAGTTCTCTCCCTCCTTTGGCTCCCCCCTTTCGATTTTCCTCTCCTCCCTCCTTGTTTCCCGCCCCTCATCTGTCTAGGTCCCCATCCTCATCTACCCTTGGCAGATGTGCCGACATTTTAGTGCAGTGTTTACAGTAAGTGTTCAGTGTTGTGCATCTTGTCCGAAGTGTTGCGAACAGACATCATACTGTCGGTGGGTGTGATTTTTATATCTCTTGTGAACAGAAACCAGACTGTCGTCATGTTTTTTTAATTGTCTGTCTACAATGTTGCCTGTCTGCTTCCTGTGTATTTTATTAGCCTTGCCAACCCTTTACTTTATGTTTTAACTTTCCCCAATTTTTCGCCGTTTTACAAATTAAGTCACCGTTTTATCCCCTGTTTTTATTGTTTCTTATCTATTTTTTACGTACTAAAAAGTCTGTAGACTGCAGAGCAGCGTAATAAGCTGCTGCCAGCACGCCCCCTTCGGGGCGAATCGAAATTCTATAAAGGAAAACAAAACCTCGTGACTGGCAGTTGGTCAGTCGGAGTGAGTCTGGTCAGTTGGTCAGCCGCGTCAGTCTGGGGCAGTCAGTGTCAGTCTGTCGTCCGGAGTGCTAGTATGTGTTAGGCCGCCAGTATGCTCGAATTTGTTCAGGAAATGGTCATTGGCGACTGGATCGATCGGTTGGTCGGTCGCGCGCTGGGACACAAGATGACTTGTCCATCTTGAGCGTCGCCGCATGTGAGGTCGCCATGTCAGCCCAGTGGGCCGCGCCGTATAGCGAGGGGTAGTGGCTTCGCGGCCGACACGAGAGCAACAGGAATCAACCCACGACCTCGGTCTGGCCGGCGCGAGCTGCGACGCCGTGAGACGGGAGCTCGGCGCGCCATCCTGCGTCCGTTGATGCGGCTGGCAGCGGACGGTTCTGGAGAGCGTTTTGGGTGTGCTGCGCCAGGTCTTCGCCAGACGTCGCAGTTTATTAGAAGTTAAGTGATGCGTGATATTTTGTTTCACTTACTTGATAAATTCTACTTGTTTTCTTGGTCAGTCTCTCGTCTCCGACTTGGGCGTCTGTCTCTCGTCCGCATTTGTTAGGCAGTTGGAGTCTGTCTATCTGTCGGTCTGTCATGTTTGTCGGGTTCGGAGTTAAGGAATTTATTGCTTAAGGTGTAAAGGCCGAATTCCTGAAATCATCTTGAGAGGCGGTATATGTGTAATTAGAGCATTTTTGTATATTTTATGTAAAACTGCATTTCATGGGTTTTTATTTAAATGGCTATTTTAGTGTATAAAGTTGCCACCCTTCCACCGTAAGGGTTTTCTTTAAAATACAAGTTCCACTTTCGGTGGCAAGTAATTTTTTCTTTAATGTGTGTGTTTTTTACCTTTTCCATGCCTCCTACGGGGTGCATAATTTATGTGTTTGTGTGAGTTGTTAAAATTTTTAGTTTAAAGTAATCTGGTGTGTTGCAGATTTGCACCAGTGTAGTCTTTCAGAGGTTGTAGTGAGCGGCCGTGATTAAGGACGTGTTAAGAGGGAGCGGCAAGCTTCTCAGCCCGGAAACTCATACTGTCAAAAGAGGATGCTTTCTGGTTTTAATTTTTAAATTTTGTTTTGTTTTGAAAAAAGAAACAGAAAGGGTATTTCCATTTCTTGAAAGATATCTGATTTCATCAGTTACCGACTGGCAACTACTCCCACGCTCACATAGTGTGATTAATGTTCTTGATGAATCGCTAGTAAATAAATTAAATTCTTTATGAAAGGATTTTGAAAGTAAATTCACGGGTCACTTGTATGAGGTGCTTCTCAGCATATGTTATTTGAAAAAAAGAGAGAGGAAGGCGCAAGAATACCAAAAGTGTGTGACAGAAAATTTGATCGTGAAACCAGATGTGCAATATGAGAATAAGTAAAGCATGGATTACGTGCCTTAGAAAAATTTTGTTGTAATATTATTAGAGTGCCGCAACGTGCCTTATCTTGTTTGGTCTGCACGGAACAGATTTTGTAAAAGTTTGTCTGCTTAGGCAAGAGACAACGTTTCATTAGAAGAAGGTCGAGTCGGAATGCATTATTAAAGGGTGACGGGGACGAAATGAACAGCTCTGTTTCTTCTCACAAGCCCTCCCTAACCACCACTTGACATCGTACCACATGTGGACTCACATCTTATGTCCATGTTCCTTCCGAATACCATCTAGTTCCAGTGAATGAAGGGATAGTCTTTAAAATGGATGTATTTTAGATTGATCGTTCTAGTTGAATTAGTAATTAGTTAGTGATTTACCGGCCCCTCACACTGGAGGTTCGAGTCCTCCCTCGGGCATGGCTGTGCGTGCTGTCTTTAGTGTAAGTTACTTTAAGTTAGTTTAAATAGTGAGTAAGTCTAGGGACCGATGACTGTAGCAGTCTGGTCCCTTAGAAATCCACGCAAATTTGAAAATTTTAGCGAATTACTTCCTACCTTAGATTGGAGTGACACGGAAGATAAAGGAAGTTCTTCGACGGCAATGCATCCCCAATTTCCTGGTTCCAACCACACAGACGGGAAAGAGATGATAAGTTATGGCACTTCATACGTTTTCAGACATTCTACATATCTGGTGAAATCATTGTCATGATTGAAATTTATATTCCATAAAGCAGCTACGTTCTTTTGCATTACGTTTCTGCATTTTATTCGACATGAAACAATCTCTCTAGTCTCAAGACCCGTATCACTAGAATATTTCGCAAGATACACTCATCTGAAAGTCATTGCACATATGAGAGGTGTGACTAACCACTTGTATAATGCAATTCTTCTCACTTTCCAGTTACATCTGATGAAGAGCGCTGACGTAGTCGTATTTATTAGTAGATGGAAAACAAGAAACACCTAAATATGACAAATATATTTACGTAAAGTTGGCCTCAATATTTCACTTTCCATGAACTGGAAGTAATCTTTTATACCGCATAGAGGAATTTTGCACCACTTTGGCCCCCCCATTTCAAACGTACTCAATACATTACCAGTCAAATTTGGGAAAGCAGACTAGACATGCGGTTACGAGAGGCATTCCATATATATTTACACTATAGTTTTTCCTACAAATTATGGTGCGCCTGTTGACTTCTCATCAAAGTTGCCGGGTTGTAGTATTTTGCTCTTACCGAGGCAGGCATCACAACAAGTCTAATCACGTCATAGTGCAGCCCAGTTCATCTTCTGCTGTTATTACGTGAGGGGACAACATGGACTGTGACCATCAAGAATAGTTCTGAGAGACGTAGTTTCTGTGTTAGGGGAGTGTAAACACTTTAGATACTATCAGGCGAAAGGTGGAAGTGTGTGTAGCGTGTGCACCGTCAGGAAAAATGCTTTTGCTACAGGACAACACTCGTTCCCTTACGAGTTGGAGAACCACATCTGACAACAGCTTAAGTGAAATTCCATGTACTGCCACACCCACGACATCCTCCTAATTTGATCTCTTTAATTTCCTTAGGTTCTCCTCGAACTGCTGTTCTGGAGTCTGTCGTACCCACCGTGGGACAGCTGCTGGCGTTCATGGAAATCTGTGATGTCCTCGCACGGGTTTCTTCATTGCTCCGAATAGCTGGTGATCAGAAGGGGCCAGGTCAGGAGAATGTAATAGGTGTAGTAGTATCAGGAAAAGGTTGCAGCAAAGGTAGCCGTCGCCTTCCCAATCGTATGGGCACCAGTGATACCGTGTTGCAAGAGCACATTTCGTGACGGATGACATTCTAACCACCCCGCTATCAATCGCCTGTGAGTAACCACAGTGTTCTCTTCCTCTTCCCACAGAAACCAAGTCGTCCAGCGCCGTCCTTCACGATCACACTCCGTGTAGTCCGCTCACCTAACGACAGTGGCGCGCAAATAGAGCTACTAGTAATTGTGCTCACACCTACGGTTAGACCGAAGTGGCTATTAATGCAGTTTGAGAATTCCAGTGCAGTACACCTATTGGTGTCTAACTACGATGTCTTTAGATCGCCTTCTGAAGACGAATTAATGCCTGAGCCCTAACGAAAGACATATACGTAATTAAAGGGCATTAGGAAATTAATATTTTGCTATAATGTCTGAAAAACGGTGTTGTGCGTTACGAAACTCTTCCCAGGGGAGGATACACCGCTTCTAGTATGTTTTGTGAACTACTACGACATATATCGGTCGCAGTGTACGGAAAACGACCTACAAAACTTCATCACGTATTGATACTACACGATAATGCATTCTGCCGATTTCAGCCTCAAAACTATCCAGCAGTTTGAAAAGTCATCCCGCACTCACTTATTCTTCTGGTCTTATGCCCTCAAATTTTACCTTACAAGCTCCTTACCAGCAAGAAAATTCCTCTCTGGACAGAAATGCAACTTCAAACCTGGTTTGACGACATCTTTAACTGAGGTCCAGTAGATTTATAAACGCATAGGGTCAGTAAACTACCTGATCATTGTCAGACTGTTTTAGGTAATGTGAGAGAATATATTGTTGATAATTCATTCTCTCAGATGATTACAGTTGAGTTCAATAAAATAATGGACAACGCTATTACAATATCCACCTTCCTAATTCAAAATTAAATTCAAGTTAGCCTGCTATCCTTACGCCAATGTCTTTTTTGATATGACATAAAGCAGCTGTAGAATGTTCGTACCTATACCACCACGATCTAGTAATATATTACTCATTCAGGACTACGAAATGGTCTGTGTTTACTTCCTCTCCTGTGTCGCAATTAAGTGCTAGAGAATGTGGCATTTCCTGAATAAAATAGAAAAGGCCTATTGACTTTCGATCTACCAGCTTGTGGCTCTGTCACGAAACGACAAAAAATGTAGCCTTGAACGACACTGGAACAGAAATAAAAGCGGCCCTCATGTTAGAAGTAACGACATTACCTCACAGCTAGCAGAATACGGCAGCATTGGGATCTCCATTATTGCTCTGATGCTGGCTACGACAGACAAACTGGCAATGTAAATGACGAGATTAACTGCAATTTAGACGACGAATGACTTTCCTTGACTAAAAACCAAAAATTGACAACTTTACTTCTCACCTTTTGTGAAAATCAATGAGATTACTTAGTGGAAATTATACGAACGTAATTAGTGTTTTTGTAGACTAATCCTGTGTGTACAGAACAGAATAGAAGCATTTGATATGTGGTGCTACGTACGAATGTTGCGAATGTGTCGTACAGATAAGGTAAGGAAAGAGGAGGTTCTGTGCAGAATCGGAGACGAAAGGAATTTGTGAAAAACACTGACAACTAGAAGCGGGAGGATGATAGCACATGCGTTAAGACTTCGGGGGATGACTTCGATGGTTCTAGAGGGATTTGTAGACGGCAAAATCTGTATAGAAAGATAGAGACTGGACTACGACCAGCCAATAATTGAGTACGTAGGTTGCAAATGCTACTCTGAGATGAAGAGGTTTGCACAGCAGAGGAATTTGTGGGGGCCACATCAATCCAGTCAGAAGACCGATGAGTAAAATAGAAAAACTTCTGTGTCATCCAGGAAGTATCTTGTCGGTCACATGGTTACAAAAGATATCCAGATTGTCGTTAGGGTTCAGTTATACTTCTATCAGGAAGAACATCGCCATGAGAGATTTAGGAAGTAACTACAAGTCTCAAAGACGTGACGACCGACAGTCGAAATACCCTAAACATATGTCAATGAGTTTTGCTGGCGTTTCTGTAACTGGGTTTAGGGACTAGAGCGTCGTCACAAATAAACATCATACGTAGCGACTGCCGACTAAACACCACAGAACTGTCACAATATTAGTGTTTTTCTGTCTTAACTGTACTGAAAGTAAAAGCTCATAGCCAGCCATGTCTCGGGCCTCCGGTAGCTATGCTATGCACTTTATCTGTGGGCAAGACATGTTTTATAATAATTTAATTGGAAAACGTTTTTCTTGAGATCGATGTCAATGGCACTATCTTCGAAAGACAGTCACACAAAAGAAGAGACAATAACACAACGTCGAATGCAAAACGCAACGTCCACAGAGAGGTTTCGTAACTTACGAATAACATGAAGTTCCAAATCGAGAAAGGCCACTACGCAGGAAACCAAGAGAAACTACAGAAAATTCATGCTCAAGATTCCGTTGTAAATGAAACTAGTAACTATATGCAGAATAACTTTGATTCCAGCTTCTGCTGGCGGTAAAGGAGGAACAGTTGTTATCAGAAACAGGAACAAGGAACACAAAACACTGCCAGTTATGTCCTTGAGTGAAACTGTCATTCAGTCAATAAATAGTAAATAAAAGATACGCATCATCTATTCGCTATGATTAAATGGTGGGCTGGTGATACTCTGTCAATAACAGCTATAGACGCCTATGTTGAAGAGCTTTCTGACGTGCGGTATTCTGAAGACAGAGAGAACACTAAATAACGACAGGTTAACTAATCTGAGTGTGCTGGTTCTAAACGTATTCAATATTTTGCTTGTGCAGAGTATTGTAACCTTAGCTTCATACGTTTTAGTATTGAAGATGCCTCCAGGCTACAACAGTGGTATCGAGGTCGATCGCCGCAGCACAGGTGGGCTGATAGTTCATTAATTTGTAGAGACTATCCATATAGTTCTGAATCATAGAGTGAAACTACCACTACAGAAGGTATTAGGCCGTACATAATTTCTGTACGTGATATGATAGGCCGTACTTAATTTCTATCCGTAAAATGATAGGCCACACAAAATTCTATCTGTAAAAGATTGGTTAACAAGGGGGAATAACATTGAGACCAATAACCCCTCACCCTAAACACTGCACTGTCCCAGTATATGCCACTTAATGGCTGCAAGATGCTCTGTGCTCGCATGTTCCTACCACCAACTTAATTTCTGTAGCAGGACTGTAACCCTATTATCGAGGCGATAAACAAGTTCTATCGTTTACCACACAATCGTTCAAGATCAGTTCCTCCCCCTACCCGACACATCTACTGTGGATGTCTGACCGAAGGCAGATTTCTGTGTAAATTAACCACCTTCTTATCATCTTTTATGACTGGGTATTCTGCCGTTGCTCTGAAGAGAAATACTTGAGGTAAATACGAATATTGTGTATGGTGATCACGCAGTTTTTCCGTTCTTCCAGGTCTATTATCCGAAAAGTTGTAAAAATAAGAGACAGACGAACCATCTATGAATGTGAGTGTGCTGGTTCTAAACTTCTCCATACTCAAATGAATTATGAAAAACTGCTTTCTGACCTACATACCACTGTGGTATAAACTTGATGGTTCTGTAGGGATATGTTACTTGAATTCTTTCTTTCTTTATCAGTTAAGACATAGAGGAGAAACAAAGTTTGATATTAGATATATTATACCAGCCGGATTAAAGCCTATGGCTACGTTATTAGCAGCACTCAGATACTAAGGAATCAAGAAAGTGGATATTGTCTCATTGGTGTAGTACAAATGCAGAGAGAAGAACTTTAATTTTTATGTTTCATTTCACATACTGCGTCGCATTTCAAGCATGGTTTGCTCATCTTCGAAATAGCACGACACAGTCACTTAGTAACGTGTCGAGTTT
Source organism: Schistocerca piceifrons (assembly GCF_021461385.2). Taxonomy (NCBI): domain Eukaryota; kingdom Metazoa; phylum Arthropoda; class Insecta; order Orthoptera; family Acrididae; genus Schistocerca; species Schistocerca piceifrons. The sequence continues at coordinate 158,703,459 of NC_060140.1, forward strand.
CCGTGCGCTTCCTCAACTGCCTGTAGGCGCAAAAGTCTCCCAATGAATCTTTTATTCTGTGGCCACTCTTCCCACGGGTTGTGGACTACTTTCGTACACTGCTGGTTTGGTTCTCACTATAATCATTTTTTCGATTTCTATGATACTGTAGTCAGCACCTTTGGGATGGCAGTAAAACATCACAAAGTCTCCCATCATCTGAAACCAGTATTTCACGCAGTTTGCTGTGTGGACGGAACAACGATCATGTTGGAACATTATTGTTCCTCCTGAAAATCTCAGCAGGAAGCATTACTTTTAGAGTATTTTGAAGTAGTAATAACTAAAAAAACGGACATTCCAGATGCCACAGAACGCCGCAACCACTGGCTGACAACTAGAATCGGGAGGATGATAGGACATGCGTTAAGACTTCGGGTGATGACTTCCATGGTTCTAGAGGGATTTGTAGACTGCAAAATCTGTATAGAAAGATAGAGACTGGACTACGACCAGCAAATAATTGAGTACGTAGAAAACGGACATTCCAGATGCCACAGAACGCCGCTACCACTGGCTGATATCCATCCCCAAACCGACAGCATTTCGGCCACACCTATTCACCTGATGTACGTATTCGTTCCAACTGCTTGATATCCATCGGCTGATGTATTTGGTGCAGTAAAAAACACCTTCTCCACCGTAAATATATCTTGCTCCCACTACGAAAGTGTTTCCGTATATTGCACCAATTCGAAGTTTACTCTGGCAGCTTTTGCTGCTTCCTTAAGATTTCCTTAACCGCTGATTTTCGTCCATACCTTCCTGTCTAGTTGGGACGACAACGAATGGTCGACCTGCTCACATTAACTTGTGGACGTACGGGGCGACGAGAACGGCTGATATGGCCTTCGTCCACCACCCTCTATAGCAAGAGATACATCGTACATTTTCTCTATCCTAGGACAGGGGAAATGGCGCTGTTACAGTACCCATTTTCTTAAAGAGCAAGAATGCGACCTTTATCAGATGCCTTGAGCTGTGACGTTCCTCAAGTGAGAACCTAGTCACCATGCAGGAGGAAACTAAGTGGGATTCATAGTGAAGAGAACTTCCTTCGCTTCAGATATCAAATTCATTCCCAATGCAATGCTTTGAAAACAGATTAAATAAATTAGTTCCTTGTGAGTAGTGCTTAGAGTAGCGTGTAAATATATTTTGAATAACAGTAATGAAACCTCGTTAGACATTAAACGTGAGATTTAGATTCAAATTGTGATGCAGGTCTTGTTGCTTCGTCTATCGTATTTTAGTTAAATGTGTCGCCTCACACATTACAGCAAAGAAATCTGTAAGAGCAAGTCATACAAGTGGCAGGATAGTGGAATAGATATAACGATGAGTTTGTTTTAACTCTTTATTAACAATGTAAATTTTTGGTTCAGGATGACAACATCAGTTGAAACCTTGAAATTACTGGCAGTATTGTCAGTATTTACTTTTATGGCTTCCTGTGTTCATGGAGGAAGGCGACGATAAACGGTCTCTCCTGGTTTCCATGTTATAAACCTGCCTCTGAGGATGAATTCAGCCCTAGGTTCCCTATCGTTTTGTACTTTTAGCAGTTCCATACCCTTAGATATTAAACTCGGTTTCAACTTATAATTTCCACTGCTAAAGGAACACGACATGTGCTACCTCTTCGGCAAAGTATAATACAGAGTTTTCAGACGCAAGTATCAACCTTGAGCATAATGTGCACTCTTTGATTTTAAACCTTCTCCTCATTTTCCCACATTGATGATAAGTTTTTCTTACTCTGTAAGTTCGACAACGTTGCTGCATAAGATGTTTTAAGATTAATCTGAATTGCATAACCTACAACTACACTGAAAGACATCTTCTTAGTAGCAATAAATAACGGTTTCCGAAGCGACTACTGCCCACGTTCTCTGGCATTTCACTGATTAGGTGGAAAAAACTTACTGAACGGAAAAATAATCTCCGAGATGGAAAAAAGGTATGAAAAGAAGTCTCTCACGCTGAGTGGTCATGCAACTTTCATTTCAGTGATTACAAAATCAAGTGAAACAAGCAATGAGGTTGGCAGTATAAGCACATTGTTGTTATCGGTATGACGTTCCAGTACTTCGGGCCTGAAATGAGGCAGAGACACTTTAAGTTAGGAATAAACTGAACCACAGCACGCTGAACTTCTGAGCTTCGCCTGCATTCCTTGTACACGAAATTACTGTCGCAGTATAGACTCCAAAAAGTCAGGTTCCGAATTTTCCGGTGAGGAAGACCGTTAATAAACAGTCCTCGCTACATTAGCTTGCTGAAAGTGGTGAATAAGTGAAGGCCTCTGAGTCGGATGTCAATTTTGCAACGTTGAAATATTTTTCTACGTTGTTGAAGTGGTTGCTACAGTTAGAGTAATCTTTTGAAAATTATAACTTTTACCACACAAATTAAGTTATTAGGATGGGAAAACAATTGATCGTCTACAGTATTTTCCCCCTGATGCTTCTTCAAATAAGTCACGTCGACAAAGTCATCTGGACGGAATGATCGTTACTTTTAACAGAAGACTTCAAAATTACTCCGGTTTTGCAAGTGGTTTTTACCATTTTCCAAACGTCATTGCTTAGCACAAGTAAATGAAGCAGTGCATCGCAATTTTGGTTTTGAAGTAAAATCTTTATCAGGTAGTTTATTTTTAATGTCATCTATAAGTAATTCGAATGTCCGATTTTTAACTTGAAAAGTGTTCCCCAGACATGGAAAATCTTTGAAAATACTTGTTATGTTCCACTTGCCACAGAACGCAGTTGCTACGCTGTGAGCTAAATATTTACCTGTGTTTGTGCAGCTTCTTTTAAAAACGAACAAGAAGCATGAAATGGTTCCATCAAGCATGCGTGTAGCAACAGCAGAATGAGGAACTTAATAGCAATAGTAACAGTAATAATCGAAGCATGTTATTCCTCGATCTAAGTAATTTCTTGAAATAGTTTGTTGGTAGGTTGATTTGGGGGAGAGGATCAAACAGCGAGGTCATCGGTCCCATCGGGTTAGGGAAGGATGGGGAGGGAAGTCGGCCGTGCTCTTTCAAAGGAACCATCCGGCATTATCCTGAAGCGGTTTAGGGAAATCACCGAAAACCTAAATTAGGATAGCCGGATGCGGGTTTGAACAGTCCTCCCGAATACGTGTCCAGTGTGCTAACCATTGCGGAACCTCGCTCAGCTTTTCTTCGAAAGTGTAAATTTCAAAGTAACTTCCTTTCAAGGCTATGATGAAAAACAAAAAGCGCCCTTCACCCCGCTGACGTGAGTGGCATAATTTCTGTGCCACAAGACTGCTGGTCATCAACCAGATGATAGTAAACTGAATTTATTTCCACCGTCTCTAAATCGCAAGGTAAGCGCAGCATACGTTAAGGTACAATCATGAATGTAAAAAAAAATATTGGCTTCATTGGTCTAGTGTACTGACATGGTGACTAGAGACATGAGTTCGATGACCGTTTCCGTCATGTATTGTAAACAAATACGAAAAGATCTTCTCGTCTAGTAATGCCGCGTGAAGAACGAAAGGTTGCATTGTAGTTCAGAATACGCATTATAGGTGTCGTATATTTTCTCTACCAACTGGGTCAAGAGCCGTTTTAATTCGAGCCGTAGCAGAGGCAGAAGTCGCGGCATACAAAAATTTGTCACTGGTGTGCTTCGTGGCATTAGAAAAATTATTTTATTTAGTGAGCCAGTGGTTTCTCCAGGCTACAAAGCCCTTATCTTATTTGAACTTCAGACGTTGAAAAAATGGGTGCTCTACTGGAATTCGAATTCGGATCTCCTCTTTCGTTGTACCTGACCCACATGAAACGATATACATCGATCATTTCGTTGTTTTCCTTAAGATTGTAAACTTTTCTAGGTCAAACAATTCGTTGGTAGAACTCAATGGCAGTAGGTGACGCCTTCGATTCCCTGTCGCGAAAAATATTTATCCGCATTTCAAATTCAAACATCACGCTGCTGGTGAATAAATTCGATATCCAACATTTCATTTTACTTAGTTAGCAATCTGATTATATGCTAGTTTCGAGTTCCCAGCACAAAACTTTACATTATCGGATATCGTTTTAAAAACATGCAAACTTTGTTATTTGAAATTATGAAAGTTTCTGGTGGGTATTTATCGGGTCATAAGGGTTTTGACCGGATTCGAGAGAGATCACTTTAATTTTCAGTTCCAGATTTGTTAAGTGATACGCCGGTCGGAGTGGCCGAGCGGCTCTAGGCGCTACAGTCAGGAACCGAGCGACCGCTACGGTCGCAGGTTCGAATCCTGCCTCGGGCATGGATGTGTATGATGTCCTTAGGTTAGTTAGGTTTAAGTAGTTCTAAGTTCTAGGGGACTGATGACCTCAGAAGTTAAGTCCCATAGTGCTCAGAGACATTTGAACCATTTTATTAACTGATCCTTGTGAAACCTTTGATATTTCACGACGCCTTATACCTAGTCATCAGTAACGAACCGTGCTGTGGTCGCGAGTGGGACGCGAACGAAAACTTTTCTTATTTACAGTGGCTTTAGGTGCTTGGTTTTGTTTCTGGATTTAAACCAAGCACCTAAAGCCACTGTAAATAAGAAAAGTTTAAACCTGCGGACAAATAATTGCTCATTCAGGAGTACAGAAAAATTACTTGTGATACGATTTTAATTTTGGGATTTTCATAGAGCGCTTGCCGCTGATAATCACTTAGTTTTTAACTGATTAGTTCGTACGCGGACTGACGTTTCTCATGTGGGGGAAAACCTGTCAAAGGTTAAAATACTTCTAATTGTCAGGGAAGCTTGGTGTCCACATATTTTCTCACAGTATGTTGGTCGTAAATTGTTTAAATTTGTTAAAATGGCCAACATGACGTATGTGAAAGAGTTAATTACCTCAAATTCTAATGAGTGTTGTAGTGTTTTTGCAGTATTACTTTTTGTAACAAAATTGAGTTCACAATCATGAAAGACTACCTCATCTGTAATGAGGCGTTAGGACACGTTTCCCAGTATTTGCAAAACCTGGGTTTTGATTTACATCTGGATTCATTGTTCTATAGTGATTATTGTGGAGTCCATTTTGTATGGGTCAAACGAGTAAACATCAAATATGTTAGAGGACCTGCAAGACAGCTGCGTTATGTGGGCTGCTAGACAAGTCAGGCGAAATGCAACTCAGGTCGTTCGAATCTTTTTGGGTATGATAGTACGTGTGATACGAAATTATTTATCCGAGTATATACATGATATCACGTAGAAGAAGGTATAACTAGATTAATGACGAACACTAACTTCACTTAACGAAGGTTTTTCAGCACTTTCACATACAAGAGGGTGGAGTGAGCTGCCTCCGGCCAGAACATATACGGTATATATACAGTTACAGAACATTCCGATACAATGATCTTGACATTTGTGGATATTGCTAGAATGTACTCGAATCGAATATAGAAATTAAAATTTTCCCGTTCACGTGTGTTTTGAATTCACGACCGTTCATGCAGTAGTCTAATATCATAACCAATATACCACGGTAACTATACTACTCGGCTTCTTCTGCGACATTACTCCGTGCTTAAGAGAAGAGCGTCTCGGTGTTACGTCGTCCTCGTCCGGGAACGAGTAATCGGTCCTACATACTCCGACTCCCGATGACTGATGCTCGCTCTGGCGGTGCTCTTCTTAGAACTTTCTTTGCTGATACGCTCTTCGTCAAATTTCCGCTTGTTGCCTGTCGCTGGAGCTTCGAATTTACCCTGGGTTGCAGGATCATTATAAGGCTTCATTCGAAGTAGGTGGAGCGTAATTCTGATCTTTCGTCGTCTTGTGCCGGGGTCGAAATCTTCAACTAGATAAGTAAGAACAGACAACTGTCTTACAACGTTATAAGGTCCAAAGTAGCGCCTGCGGAGCTTCTCAGAGAGACCAACCTTCCAAACAGGAGTAAAGATCAAGAAAAGGTCAACGGGCTGGTAGACAACAGGGTGATGGCTAGCGTCATACATTCTGCGATCGTTTTCTTGAGCCTGCAGCGTGCGCAGTCGAGCTACCTGCCGAGCTTCCTCAGCTCTGTTTAACACCTGGCCGACGTAGTTGCCGTCCACGTCATCAGGATGTAACGGAAACACAGTGTTTATCATCGTCGTTGCCTTACGCCCATGCACCAGGAAAAATGGCGTAAATCCTGTGGTTTCTTGTTTGGCGGTATTGTAGGCAAACGTCACGAAAGGTGGCACCTCATCCCAGTTGCTCTGCTCTACATTGACGAACATTGATAGCATGTCGGGCTCGGTTCTCTTAAGGCGTTCAGTAAGCCCCTTAGTTTGCGGATTGTAGGCAGTCGTCACCTGATGAATAATGTTGCACCGACGGTTTATCTCTGTCACAAGATTCGATTGTAAATCTTTTCCTCGAACCGTATTTAACGACCTTGGGGTACTGCGTTTTAATACAATGTCTTCCACGGTGACTTTTTCTACCTCGAACGCTTCGGCTGTTTCACAGATTTTGTAATGGCATATCGTGTCACACAATCAGTGCAAACAATAATCCATCTATGGCCAAGTTGGAAATCGTCCGAGGAGGTCAATCCCAACACGCTGGAAAGGCGTTTCGGCTGGTGCAATTGGTATGAGTCAGCCAGGTGGTTACTAAGGAACTGCCTTTCTCTTTTGGCACTCTCGACAGTGCGACACATAGTGACGGAACTTCTAAATAAACCTGGGCAGAAAAATCCTTTGTGGATCCCATAGAATGTCTTAATAAATCCTAAATGTTCGTCCTCAGGTGTGTCATGGAACTGCTGTAGAACATCTAAGCGCATGTATTTTGGAATCAGTGGTAGCCACCACTTTCCAAACGGAGCAAAGTTTTTCTTGCAAACTAATCCATTAACTACCTTAAATTGTCCTTTCACATCCTCTGACCCATTTAAGGCAAGCATAATTTGAGTTATCTTGGCGCCCTTCTTCTGCGCAGCAGAGAGATACTGGAGTGCAGCGAGACAGTCTCTATCTTCATCAAAGCCTTGATTGTCTTGCACAGGATTTCTTGAGAGACAGTCGGCATCTTGGTGTTTTCTTCCACTTTTGTACACTATGGTAATATACTGTTGAAGACGTAGCGCCCGCCAGGCGAGTCGTCCTGTTGGGTCCTTAAGTCCTGCCAACCAACAAAGTGAATGTTGGTCTGTAACAACTGTGAATGGCCTTCCATAGAGATACAGTCCAAATTGGCACATGGCCCAGATCACAGAAATTCATTCTCTTTCTGTAGTTGAGTAGTTTCTCCGGCTTTTGTAAGTGTCCTAAAAGCATAGGCTATAACCTTCTGTTTTCCATCCGAAATTTGCACCAGAACAGCACCGAGCCCGTACCAACTGGCATCTGTGTGTAATTCTGTTGGTGCTCTCTCATCATACAGACCAAGTAAAGGGTCAGTCGTCAGAGCTTTCCGCAGTATATCGATATAATCTTGTTGAATACCACCCAAGATAAATTAGGCATCGGCTTTTAACAACACTTGGAGTGGCCTGGCTTTGATGCAAAAGTCTTTGCTAAAACGACGGTAATAAGAACATAATTCGAGGAAGCTTCTCACAGCTCTAATACTTTTAGGAATAGTAAATTCCGCTATAGATTTCACCTTATCTAGGTCTCGCCGCACATATTCTTTTGACACAAGGTGTCCAAGTAGTATGATTTCTTTTGATCCAAAGAGACATTTTCTTGGATTATGTTTGAGTCTGCTTTGTTGGAGACACTTAAGAATGGTCCTCAGTCTTTTTATGTGTTCATCAAATGTCTCTGAGAACACAATAATATCATCTAAATAACAAAGACACATCGTCCACTTCAGGTGACTTGGAAGATTATCCATTATGCGTTCAAAAGTTGCTGGTGCATTACACAAACCAAACGGCATTACCTTAAACTCATACAGATCCTCAGGGGTGGTCTGCCTCATCTACTTCGATTTGCCAGTATCCCGAGTACATGTCCTGGGTGAGAAAATCTCAGCCCCATTCAGACAACTAGTGGATCGTAAATTCGTGGATGAGGGTAAACGTCCCTTTTAGTTATCTTATTTAGCTTCCTGTAATCACCTGCAATCCTCCGTCCTGACGAGGACCACTGGTGACGACCATGGGCTCTGCGGAAGCTCAATGACGTCATTCTTCATCATTTTCTCTACCTCGTCACTAATTATTCGAGATTCTGTTTCTGACACACGGTATGCTCTCTGGCTTATTGGTTGATGGTCTCCAGTGCTAATCCGATGCTTCACCGTCAGTTTGTCTAATTTGCTCTTTACCTGTGGACTGAAGAATTCAGAAAACTCTCGATGAATGGCAAGTAGCTTCTTCTGTTGTTCCTCAGTGAGATATGGTGATAGTCTATGTAGAAGGTCTTGTAGTGATAGCGCTGATTTCGCCCACTGACTCGGCGTGGGAGGTTTCTATGATGCTCAGCTGTTCTACAATTAACGTTTCGGCGTTGGCTATGCACCTGCGTCTTCGAAGGATCTGCGGTTCTCGGCGGCAGTTAACTATCAATAATTCACCGAATCCGTTCTTAAACGAGATGACAGAGGCTGGGATGACCAAGTTATTCTTCAGTGGTATGCTTCTCTTACATTCCGCTACAAGATCCATGGGTTGACGCATGGTATGATACATGACAGTTACCTTTCTAGCGCTGACTGCAGGAATGATCACTTCATCCACCACACATAGTCTCCATATACTCGAATGCTCATTTTCCTGTCAACAGTATCTCATCTCGCCTAGCATAATCTTCCAGCGACCACAGTCTATAACTGCCTGAGAAGTCTTCAAAAAGTCCCATCCGAAAATGACGTCATGACTACACTCTTGTAAGACGATAAAGTTTAAGAGTTATATATGGCCACTTCACCCACACGAATGATACATCTTCCTGTACGTTTTACATATTTCCCATTAGCCACCTTCGGCAGAGATGTTTTGCTGTCGAAGAACACGGTTTTCTACAGCTGGTGACTGTTCTTCTCCGAAATGACTAAATATGATGTTTCAGAGTACACCAGAGCTTGGGCTGGTCGGCCATCCATGAGGATATCGACGTAGTTTCCTATCATTTTTGTAGTGATTGACGGCGGAGGATTTTTCTCTTCGGCGGCCTCACCTCCAAGGAAGGTCGCACCCTACAGTTTTCCACGTTGCAGCTGAGTGATCGGCTGGAGCTTGAAAACGGCGATAAGGACCTAGATCGGCGTGTTGGGGAGCGTCCTCTCCAGAGGGTGTAGCTTGCAGGGATGGTGACCTACGTCGTCATGCATCCACATCTCCTTGTTCATCTTCGTCGTCTCGGAGTTGGCGTCGGCTAAGGTCGGTCTGCTGTCTTCTGGATCGGGCGTCATTAAATATCTGCCGACATTTTCCACAATAGAGCACCACATGTCCCGGTCGTCCACAGTGGAAACATACTGGCTGGTCATCCTGGGTCCTCCAGACGCCAGTCTCCCTTGGTGCCCAAACAGGTCCCTCATGCGGCATTGTAGGAACGTAACTCCGCCTGGGTCTCGACTTTTTCACCGTTGTAAAGGGCCATGAAGGACGAGATATTGGTCTCAATGTCTGTTCCTCCCTTATGACCTCTTGAAACGTCTCGGTTTTTTGGTCGCAGTGCAATCCAAGTGCCTTCTGAACATCCTCTCCTACTACTGAAGAAGAACACTTGTGAAAACAGTTTCTTCCTCCATCACAGAAATTGACACGACGTTTGGAAGCCGTTCAAACTTGTTGCGTGTAATTCGTTTTTGATACATTGTCTCAATATACTGGCACCATTTTATGAAGTCGTCTACTGGCGAAACCTCCTTCAGGAGTAGGGCTTGATACATGTCTTCAGCTACGTGAGTTCAGAACCATTTATAATGGATCAATTCTTATCTGCTACCTCATCTTCCTCCTTCAATATAGGATCCACTATCGTACACAGCTCCAAGATGTCTTGAATGTAGGATGCTGTAGTTTCACCTGGACGCTGCGTCCTGCACTTTTATTTATCTTCAGCCTTGCACTACTACTTTGTCTGTCGCCGAAATACTTGCGCGGCTCCGCCTGAAATACTTCCCTGCTTTTGATCTTCTCCTCGTTGTTCTCATACCATGGCTTCTAAGTGCCCTCCAAGTAGAAAAATACGTTAGCCATATGCACGTTGTCATCCCATTTGTTAAACATGTCTACACGCTCATATATCTTCAGCCATTTGTTTCGATCTTGGTCATCATTACCAGAGAACCAGGAAGGATGTCTCATGTGGTGGCACACAGTTGCTGTCATGGTAACGTCCTCTTCTTCTTCTGTCTCCAATAGATTGTGATCTGTTGAATATGCCTCGAACTCGTGTTTCTCGCCACGTCAACGGCGGCTCTGTCGTGACTTGATAGGAGCCACTGTGACGTCGATAATATGCGCTATCACTAGTTCCTATATCCAGCATCTTCACCAGAATAATGTCACGTAGAAGAAGGTGTAATTAGATGAATGACGAACAGTAACTTAAGGAAGGTTTATTCAGCACTTGCACATACAAGAGTGCGGAGCGAACTGCCTCCGGCCAGAACACGTACGGTGTATATACAGTTACAGAACATTCCAGTACAATGATTCTTGACATTTGTAGATACTGCTAGAACGTACTCGAACCGAATATAGAAATTAGAATTTTACAGTTCAGGCTAGTTTCGAACTCATTATCGTCCATGCAATAGCCTAGTATCTTAACCAGTACACCACGATGACTGTGCTACTCAGCTTTTTTTGTGACAAAATTCTAACATCTAGTCAGCAGCATCCTTGTGTATATAAAATTGTTATAGTGATACGGATTACGTGTTGTACGACTTTGGAATTCGCCGCATGCATGATACAAGGTGAAGCAGGTTTAGGATATATTACGTAACAGATAAAACGATATTTTCCTAGTAATAGTTTCTGTGCCGTACTTAAGCTATTTCGATGTCTTTCGAGGTTAGAATCGGTATTGCGGCTGGCTGGAACATCTTTGTCGTATAACCAGCCGCGAGATGTCAGCACAATCGTCGGAAAAGGAAATTTTAAGTTTGGCTGCGCAGGGCAAGATAGGGCAGTTGGAGTTAGATCTGGTGTACTCTGTGAGTGTTAACAGGTGGGGCAGCGGGCGACCGCAGTGCAAAACCCTGACAGTGTATTTTTATACAGTCGTCTACAAAATGATTATGGTGGCAGCTGAGACTGGGAATTGCGCGGTCAGTTGTGACTCTCATGTCTTTATTAAAATCCGTATAGAAGACAGACCGTCGATCCGCTCACCATGCACTTTCTGGTGCTTTATAGAATTCTGGATTTAGATGGTCTCTAACAATTCAGTGTCCTATTCACCTGGTGTCATAATTGTGATCATGGAATACATAAGATGCCGTGCCTTTGGTAGCGGTTCATGATTCATCGAACCATTGGGTTGTTATAATATACCATTACTCGTAATTGTAGCGAGCAGCTGTATTTGTGTTTATGTTTGTGTGGCAGTTATACTCTGTGGTACAGTCAGTTTCCATTACTTTTGTGTTGCTTCTTTCATTTGTGTAGTTCTTGTCATAAGTTTTAAGCAGCCAAGGCACTAAGTTACTGAACCATCAAACACAATTTGTAGGTAGACCACTGACATTAACATTTGCTGTGTACGTTTCTAGCTATTCACCTGTTGAGGCTGCCGCTATCACAAAAAGTGAAAGGTTTTTTTCCGCTTGCTATTGTTCAATCTTGTATGTATAGAGTAGTCCTTGTGTAGGTATTTAAAGTAAATTACAAGCTTACGTATGTGACTAAACTGAGTGACGCTCAGGGACATTTTGGTATGTAGGTGCCGTACTGGTATGTGTTTGCTGTAGAGGCAATTACTTGTTCGCATTGCTGCAAATTTTCCTCCGCCTGACTTGTTCACATACTACTGTGTCCCTATATTTCAAAGGCTGTGGACTGTAAATAAGGCCACAAGTCTCTTGACCTTGTGTCGGCAGGGTTATCTACTGAATCTTACTGATCGCTTCATTCGCAGTCATGTGTTACTTTATTACTGTAGCCAGGCCTGATGTTACTTACGATTTTGGGTCACTTACTTTTCTCAAACGTAAAACTGTGAACAACCGGTTACGTGATCGAAAATTGCCCTTGACATCTCTCTGCTTGACGTAACAATTGTTATGATCTTCCTTTAGTTGGTGCTCCCAAAAATTAAAATCCTGTACTGCTCCTTTAAATAGTGTAAGCAATATAGATTACTGATTAATTGTTTACCTCCTTATGTGTAAAGGCACGTAGCCGTCATTGGTCCTGTTGTGCACTGTTGGCGGTCTACCACACGGATTGCTTGAAGCGTCTTGTCACGTTGAAGTTCGATCCTGTTTAACATTACATTAAGTAGGTAAATTAAAGATTTGTCTTAACCACTGTTATTATCCCTGCAGGTTTTTTCTTCTAATTTTGAAACTGGGGACGTGTGGCCGCTATAACACTTAGCCAAAACTTGTAAGACGATACCGTATCTCGACACGTGTGAGCAGCCTATAGTGGCTTGCCTTCTACGAGGGTGAGTCAAATGGAAACCATAAATTTGTAATAACAAATCGAAATTTCACGTTTCCTGTAAGTTGATAAGCGTGCTACAAACGGCGTGCAGAATGGCCTGTAGGTTGCAGCATAGTGCAGATGAACACATACCGTCGCGGTATCAGTAAAAGATGGCCGCCCCACTTGCGACGTGCACCAGGGAAGAACAGCGTTCTGTTATTTTGTTTTTGCCTAGTGAAGGTGTGAAACCTATTGAAATTCATCGACGAATGAAGGTTCAGTACGGTGATGCATGTTTGTCACAGCAGTAAGTCTACAAATGGACTAGAAAGTTCGCAAATGGTGTGACTTCAGTCGAAGATGCTCCTCATCCAAGTCAGGCACAACGAGTTGTGACTCCACAGATCATTGCAGCAGTTGAAGCCATAATGAAGGAAAGCCGCCGAGAGACACTGAATGACATTGCAGCATGTTTACAGATTTGTTATGCACACCACATCGTGCGCGATGTGCTCCAGTTTTACAAAGTATCTGCAAGGTGGGTGCCACGGCAGCTGACTCCTGAAATGAGAGAACGACGTGTTGATGCTTGTGAAGAACTGAATCTAATGGCTCAGTACCCTAGAACTTAGAACTACTTAAACCTAACCAACCTAAGGACATCGCACACACCCATGCCCGAGGCGGGATTCGAACCTGCGACCGTAGCGGTTGCGCCGTTACAGACTATAGCGACTAGAACCGCTCGGCCACCCCGGCCGGCTCGACGCTTTGAACGGGAAGGTGATGGCTTCCTTGCAAGAACCGTTACTGGGGACGAAACCTGGGTTCGCTTCCACCAACCGGAAACAAAGACAGCGAGCAAGGAATGGCGCCATTCCTCATCATCGAAACAAAAGAAATTTCGAACAGAACCATCAGTAGGGAAGGTTATGCTGACTCTCCTTTGGGACGAAAAAGGCGTCATTTTGGAGCATTACATGCCTAGAGCGACTACTGTCACCAGTGCATCATACACAGATCTCCTAAAAGATAATCTGTGGCCTGCAAACGAATCAAAGCGACTTGGATTGCTATCAGCAGGTGTCCTTTTGTAACATGGCAGTGCAAGACCCCACACTGCCCGTACAACAGTTGCAACAATCACAGACCTATATATTGAGTGTCTTCCTCATCTACCATACTCACATTGCCCCAAGTGATTTCCATATGTTTGGACCTCTCAAAGACGCAATGGGAGGGAACAAGTTCCGTTCTGATGAAGAGGTGCGTCACGTGGTGTATGAGTGGTAGCGCGGACTACCAAAACAGTCTTTTTCTGAAGGAATTTATGCACGTGGTAAGCGCTGGAAGACTTGCATTGAGCGTGGGGAGATTATGTTGAAAAGTGGTACAGATTTGTACCACTTCTGCACAATACACAATATTTTAAAAAATATTTTAGGTTTTCATTTGACTCACACTCGTATGTATTCTCTTTCAAAAATTTTGTGACTAAATCTTTACCATTTGATATTTGTTTTTATACGTGACATGACAGTATGAATGTTTATTTCTGATGAAGGCACTCATAGCAATGCCGAAACGTAGACCACAAAGCTTATTTTTTGCGACCGAGGGCTGCTATTGCTTGAATTTTAGATTTGTAGAACTTGAACACGTCTTAACGGAATACCTCAGTTTTTTATTTCATTACTTTGCGTGGGGTCGTGGAAACAGCGATTTAGCTGCGTTATGCCAACTCCAGTTTGTACTACCTTGTTTCGGAGTAAGACTAATTGTCATAATATTGTATTTATTACCTCATAAAGGCCAATCAATCTGGAGATTGAGCTGCATGACCTAGAGTTTGGAGCAAAATTGTTTTCCTTAATATATACTTTAAGGCTGTAACTAACCTTATGCCTAACGAATTACATAATAATTGCTTCCAACATCAATTTTCCAGGTCGATTAATCCTTTATTGCTGTGGGTTAAGTGTACTTTTATAAATGTTTTAATAAAAGATGTCAGATAATATTTTTGGTTTTAATGTGCCCAGCGCCACACCACTCACCACACACTCTTCCTATCAGATCAGTGACTTGGTGAGAAACTAGGCACGTATGGCGAGCGTGAAAGGTTGATCTTCGCGGGGACCAGGAATTCACGTAAAGGGATACAGTTATTTATCCAGTCAAGGAGCGTGCACCATGACAAGAATTCCAATTTGTGCCACATTTACTGTGGTTGTTATGACTATATAATGAAAACTCAATATTGGAAAATGTACCAAATGATATTAATGTTCCAAGGAGTCTCTTTCTGACCACGGCCAAGCCAATCTCTATTTTTAACACGTGGCATTAAATTTTATTGTGGTGGTAAGTAATGACAGTTAAAGTTATTGTGGTTAATTAAGCTTCATCAACTTTGTAAATTTCCTGAAGTATGTATTAACAAGTTTATTTTCAAATGTGTGTATTTTAAATCACGTGTCACTTAATGTATTGGAAAGCATTTGAATTGAGACGAGGGATAATGTGTAATGATACCCTAGGTTTGAAAATAGCTCACTGTGATCCATTTCAGAACCTGTACTTGCGGTTTGTAAGACTGAAGAGTACTGTTAACTGAATGTGGTGGAAATCTGTTTCACACCGATTAACTGAAAGTAAACATTAACAAACTGATTGTGGGATCATTTCTTTCAGTTTGTTGGCTATGGCAGAAGCCAGCGATACACAGTGTGTATTAGAGCGCTTTATTGTTCCGGAAACAATCGACAGCCTCAATACGATGACTCATGATGTAGATTAGAAGTAAATAGTATTCGACTGTAGTCCTGTTCCATCTCAAATGAGGTGAAGCTGCCAACCATTACAGAATTAATGACATACAATCAAATATAATTATACGACGAAAGAAATTGTACGTACGACGTGACACGCTCGATCTGCGTATGATTCGGATACGTCCAACAAGATGTTAGACTAACACTTCGTCGCGATGTTACATTACTATATGTGATCCTATAATGTAGTGTCTGAAGTATTTTCGAGGGAGGTGGGCACAAGGAAATTCAGTATAATTTGTAAAGCTCGATACAGTGGCGTAGAGACTGTTGTGCAGAGAACTCGTTCCAACGCAGTACAACGTTACAGAGGAAGCACACATTCGTTCATTAAACAAAAGCCTCTACCTTCAAATTGTCTTCAGCTTTGTTAGTAGGGAGCTGATGAAAGTTTACACAGGTTGTTTCAAAACTATTAAAAACAGGTTCATCTTTCTGAGCACTAGTGCACATCCTTAATGAAGAATTTACATTTATCAGGTGAAAGCGAATAGTATGCAGTCAGGGAGACGGGCAATCTGCATCACAGTCGTTTATCTACATCTACAAATACATTCCGCAAGCGACTGTGCGGTGCTTGGCGGAAGGTTCCATGTAACGCTATTAGCCTATTCCTTTCCTCTTCCATTCGCAGACAGAGCGAGGCATAAACTACTGCCTAAGTTTTGGGAATGCAGGAGGACGGCATTGATTTCTTCTGTCTGAATCATACCGAGCAATCAGTAGTAAAATGAAATTTCCTAAATAACAAAAAACACTCAAATTACGCTTCTTCTTGTGAAACATCCAGAGCAATTAGACTTTTGAAATTGTTAAAAGTCCTCCAAAATGTTAAAGTCCTGTTACTGTGCCTCTGAGTGGTGCCTACGTTGAGTGCAGAGCTGGTCTACAATGCCTAAGGAGACTGAGTCTAGGAGACGACGGACGAACACGGCAGCTTGAAGGCTCGGCGGTCACTGGAGACTGTACTGGTCGGCCGTATCTAAGTGCTCCAGTGTTTAACGAAGCGTCGATCAATCACTATCCACACACGTGATGCGCATGGCTTGACAGCTGCGGCCTCTGGCGGACTTAAGAATATTTCGTACCGCCAACCCATACAGCTGCCTACGCTAGGAATGTTTCGTGCGCGGTTTACCAACTGTAGTGCTGTACTCTCTGGAGTTGTTAGTACCATCATCATACTAAATGCCTCTCCATGAGACCTAATTACTCGTCTCTTGACAACGTGGTCCTCACGCAAAAATGTGTGTTGATGGCAATCGGATCGGTCTGAATTTAGCTTGAAATGCACTTCTATAAGTTTTGTCAATAGTGCTCCTCGAAAAGAACGTCCCGTTCCCTCCAGGGATTCCCATTTGAATTCCCGTTGCGTCTCCGTCGCACTTGTGTGTTGTTAGAAATTACCGGTAGCAACTATGGCAGTCCCGCTCTGAACTGCGTTGATGTCTTCCTTTAACCCGACCCGATGAGGATCCCAAACACTTTACTAATTTTCCAGAATAAGTATCTGCTGCGTTAAACAAGCGGTCTCCTTTACAGATGAACACCACTTTCCTAAAACTCTCCCAATAAACCAAAGTCGACCATTCGCTTTTCCTGCCACAGCCCTCACATGTTCATTTCATTGCATATTGCTCTGCAACGTTTCCTCCAGCGATCGAAGCGAGTGGTAGTCTGAAGTAGCACACTGTTAGTGCTGTATCCGAATATTACGGGTTGTTTTCCTTACTCATCTACTTTGACACACAGTTACAATCAGCTGCCATTCATCACACGAACTAGAAATTTTGTCTAAGTCATCTCGCATCATCTTGCGGTCAGTCATCCTCATCGCTTTCCGGTTTACATCACCAAACAACTGCAGATAGCTGCCACCCTGCCCTACGTATCATTTTGTGCGCAAAAGGTAATAGCGGCTCTGTCACACGTTCCTGCGGCTCTTCTGGCTATACCTTCGTCCCTGATGGCAGTTATCATGTCAGACGTTGAACCATAGGACGTTATCGTTACGCGTGAACTAATTAACTTTTGGCACGTCCACATCTCTGCATATACCTGTGCTCCGTAGTCCAGATCTCTGCATATATCTGTGCTCCGTTGCTCAGAGAGTACTGCATGTGGTGTACTGGTTTTAGCCTAATAAACCAGATGAGCTCAGAGCGGCCATTTAAGGAAATATCGAAAAATTGTAGTGCCACATAGCTTAGGTTTCACTTTCACTTATTTTTACTTCTTTCATACCAAGCATCCTAATATCCCAGTGGGCTCTGATTGGGTCCGATGCAATCCTTGTTATGCAGTGACTAATTGAAATCTCCTGACTATTTCCGTCAGGCTGGAGGAGCGGTTCTATATATTTTGCGTCAGCATCTGCTCACAGAGATGTGAACGTACGCAATTTAAAATCTTTGGGAGTAAGAGACTGCAGAGGATATCGATTGAATTTAGCAGGAGTAAAAATGTAACCTTCGCCTAACAGAGCTCCGAGGACAAAGTGGTGGATCACAATCTGCTAGATAATTGTCACAGGTCAGGATTTTATGAAACTGACTTGCAAATGCTAGCTTTTGATTTGCCGGAGCAAACTGGTTTACTCAGAATTTTAAAAGTGGGATGGCAGACAAAGGTGGTATTATAGTTTCATAACACCCCATATTGAATTATCTCTGTTCCAGGCAAAAGCTGTTTCGAAAGGTAGAGAATTTGGATTCAGAAAAAAACGTTATTATATTTGTGTATAGTTATTTCTGATTTAATGAACAAACATGGTTTTCAGGCTATGCAGATATTCAATATGGACGAGAATAGCTTATCCACACTACAAAAACTCAAAAACGACATGGTGCTATAAGTAGTACAGAAAGAGCGACAAATGTCAGATGAGCTTGTTGTCTCAGTGCTATTGACGAATATGTGGGTTCATTGCAACAACATTGTGACGATTAGAAGCCTGGAGCTCCATCTCGCACCATATATTCTATATCAGACAGTGGTTGGATGACAAGTGAATTGCTTGTTCATTTTCTGGAAACTGGAAGATTTGAGTCAAACAGAAAGGTGGCAGTAATACTGGACACACATGCTATACATATAAAAATTTAAATGGTATAACTTAAGCGATAGGTAATGTTTTAATCATTCATTGACTGCCTCCACACGACACTCACTGACTACTGCCAGTAGAAGTACCATAGTTTCACTACCAAATGTCTTAATAACTAAAATGAATAGTAGTCAAACGCAGCAAATATCTCTATTTCTAGCTATAGTGGAGCTAGTACTTTTTGGCACAATTTATGATACGAACGGTGCTATTTAGAAGACCTGCTAATAAACACTACCACTTTGCATCTCTCCACCAATTGCGTTGTATCTTTCTAAGTGCACAAAACTTATCTTCGAAATATTTTGTGAGTGTATATGAGAGTATGAGCTACTCTTTAGTACTATATTTACATATTATGTATTAGAATTCAATAAAATTACGAGGGGGGTTCGAAAAGTTCGTAGCCCGAGATAGTTACCACAATGTTTCGCACAAACTACACCACGTATTTTATGGTGACACCTTAGGTATGCAATTCAAACTTCGCGGCTCCTAATCCGTTAGTTTTACCGCTAGGATCCGTTGTGTACCGTAGTGTAAGCAAAATGGGGAATATCGAGAAATATCTTCATTTGAAGGGAATAACGCCCAAGGAGATTGCGGTGGAGACACTTTAAGGACAGTGCTCCATGTTATGCAGCAGTGATAACTTGGTGTGGTACTTCAAACGTGGAAGAACGAATGTGGAAGATGCGCCAAGGAGCGGAAGGAATGTCACCGTTGTCATTAATGAAACAATGACTGCAATTCACGATAAGCTTGTGCAGAATCGTTGAGCAACGTATCAGCACATCGAAAACACATTTACAATCTCCTATGGGCGTGCTCATGACATTGTTGTAGATATTCTGGGAATTCTGAAAGTTTCATCTCGGTGTGTCCCGAGGAACTTGAATGCAGATCGGAGACGGGAACGTGTGCATCTTTGTGAAGAAATCGTCCGCCGATTTAAAGCGGATAGAGACTGCTTTCTTGCAAGGTTAGTGCCAATTAACGAAATTTGGATTCACCACCTTTATCCTGAGACATAACGTCACAACAGTGGAAACATCCTTCGTTCGTTACCCTAAAAATATTCCGGGTGCAAAAATCCGCCGGGAGGGTGATGGCATCGGTCTTCTGGGATGCAGAAGGTGTAATTATGGTGGATTAGTAGCAAAAGGGCGTAACTATCAATGAATCGTACCACTGCACACTCCTGCGACATTTGAGAGCATATATAAAGAAGAAAAGCGTGAAAAATTTGCGCGTGGAGTTCTATTGCAGCAGAACAATGCACCGGCGCACAAGGCCTTCGCAACGCTGGAAACTCGGAGTGATTGCGAGTTCAAAAGGTTAAGTCTTCTGATTTGGCTCCATCAGATTTTTTCCTTTCCCTAACTTAAAAAAAGACCTCAGCAAACGACGATTTGACAATGATGACGTAGTGATTGATGCTGATATAAATAAGTCATAGCTAATAACGTTTTTCTTTCGATTATAAATACAAATAGAGCTTGCAATTACTTGCAAAATAAACGATTACCAACTTCTGGAGCAATAATATTGATAATGAATCTTAAATATCAGATCTCTGTCGACAAGTGATACAAGTTGCTTGAAACAAAAGGAGAGTGTGTATTAAAATCATACTTAGAGTACCACGGTACAGAAAACTTGAATGGTTGGAGGTTGCATGTGGCCTGTTAAAAGTTCAACTCCAGTGCTTTTATGTAACTTTTCAGCCGCATATTTTTATTTGTATTAGTAAGAAAACACATTTAGGAGTTGGGTAGAGCACCGGAAACAGTATAGCGATAAAATTTGATCAGTGATTGCCTACAGCCTTTCTGTGGGGCTTCATTCTGGCAGTGGTAATATAATATGAAAAGTTCTTACTTCCGACCTTTTTTATTTCCGTTCCATATTCTTGAAACAATTACTATGTAGCATCATACATATAGGAATAATTTACGAAGATAAAGGTCTTACTGTATTTAAATATATAACAGATTAACATTTAAAGACATTTTTCACATGCCCTGAGACTTGTTTTGTAATTTCAATTATATTTATCTGTAAGCGCCCACGGCATTTTTACGATTCTATGATACGGTTAACATCATATTCTAGCAATCAGTTATGGTTTCCAAGACGTATAAAAAGCATAGCCTAGCCTCCTTTTATCGGGCGTACCGAATCGTTTCTTCCGTAGTAATGAGGTTGATACTAAGTCCTAGGCATGTAGCCGATTAGCTGCCAGATTACTGACACAAAAGGTAAACGATTTTCACAAAGTCGCAAAGTTATGATGCATACGTGTCTATAGCAGTCTTGTGATTACACATTGAAAAGTATTTTTGTCTGATTTAATTATTTGAAAATCTCCATTGAATTAAAGTTAATTATGAAAAGTTAATATTACCTTAAAATTTACTTAAGCTGTCTCTCTTTTCAATATATACATTGTTGACTTGTAATGTTGCCCAGTAGCGTTGTATTAGTGCCGATCTGTGGTTTTGGTTGGATTTATGGAAGTAATTGTCGTAATTTCAATCCGTGAGACTATTATCAGTAGTAATATATTTAATCATAGCACTGACACAGCAAACTTCCATTGTTAACATGCAAGCACATGTTTAAGTACTCTTTGTATACAAATAGTATTGCTTAGTGTAATTGTTTTACATTGAATTTAAGTATTTTGAGAAACAGTTATCAACTGTTGGTCGCTACCTAAAATACTTTCACTTTATAACTGTTAGACATTTGCATCGAGTAATGTTAAATTTAATTAAATTAAAATTCAACTGTTACTAGTAGTAGCTTGTTCCTCCTGTTGTCTTACTGACTGATCATTCAGTATTTATGATATTACAGATTTACTGGAGAAATTCACACAAGCACAACTTAGTCTCCGATACTCAAAAATTCTGATTAAATATTCAGCACCAGTCAGTGACTTATGTACAATCCACAAACGCATTCCATAACGTGATCATATTCCGGCAATGACACTGTGGCACCTCAGGTATTACTAGATTCAGCTGGCGAAGTAAAGTTGCTCATCAGTACTACACTCATGCTCATAAATTGAGGATAATGCTGATTCATGGCGAAAAAACGCTGTGGCGGGCGGTTTGCGGGTTTAAATCACCTCGTGCAATTGACCTGCAGCCGTCGCCCTGTGGTGCTAACAGCAGTCCACATACGCAGAGGTGTGTTGGTGCATGTCACAATATGGTGCAGCGAGAAAGTGTGCAGACGTTTTGAGACTAACTAAAGGTGACTGTGTGTTGCAAATGAATCAAAGAACACATATTTATGCCGTTACGCGGGGTAGAAAACTAGGGCGACTGGAGGCTCGTCAAACACAGCAGGTCGTAGCACGGACCCTCCATGTGCCACAGAGTGTGATCTCAAGATTATGGCAACGATTCCAGCAGACAGAAAACGTGTCCAGGCGCTACAGTACGGGACGTCCACAGTGTATAACAACTCATGAAGACCGATATCTCACCATCAGTGCCCGCTGACGGCCACGGAGAACTGCAGTTAGCCTTGCTCGAGACCTTATCGCAGCCACTCGAACAGTTGTCTCCTGACACACAGTCTACAGACGACTGAACAGACATGGTTTATTCACCTGGAGAACTGCAATGTGCATTCCATTGCCTCTGGTCACAGGACAGCCCGTACATCCTGGTGACAAGAACACAGTACATGATCATTGGAACAGTGGTCCCAGGTTATTACCACGAACGAGTCCAGGTATAGTCTGAACAGTGATTACCGCCGGGTTTTCATTTGGCGTGAACCAGGAACCAGATACCAACTCCTTAATATCCTTGAAAGGGACCCGCATAGAGGTTGTGGTTAGATGGTATACTGTGGAATTATGATTGATGCATGTACACCCCTGCATGTCTTTGACAGAGGAATTGTAACATGTCAGGTATATCGGGACGCCATTTGCACCAGTATGTCCACCTTTTCGAGGGTGGAGTGGATGATAACGCACGGCCCCACCGAGCTGCCATCATGGAGGAGTACCTTGAAACAGAAGATACCAGGCGAATGGAGTGGCCTGCCTGTTCTCCAGACCTAAACCCCATCGAGCACGTCTGGAATACTCTCGGTCGACGTATAGCTGCACGTCTTCAATCCCCTACGAGACCTCAGGAGCTCCGACAGCCACTGGTGCTAGAAGGGGAGGCTAAGGATATACCACAGCAGCTGCTCGACCACCTGATCGAGAGTATGCCAACCCGTTGTGCGGCATGTGTACGTGTGCATTGTGATCATATGCTATATTGATGTCAGAGTACATGCGCAGGAAACAGTGGCGTTTTGTAGCACACGTGTTTCGGGACGGTTTTCTCAACTTCTCACCAATACCGCGGACTTACAGATCTGTGTCGTGCACGTTCCCCGTGTGCCTATATTATTAGCGCCAGTTGTGTGTAGTGCCACGTTGTGTGGCACCACATTCTGCAATTATCTTTAATTTATGAGCATGAGTGTAGATGGCAGAGCAATGCAGTTATATCCTCAAAGGGGCGAATGACAACTGGTCGGGTATCGACACCATTGGTTTCAGCGGCTTGAAGGAATAGGTGTTTTCACTATGTGTGGTTTCCGAATTCCTTTAACGATGCACGAAGACAAAGGGAAGGTGTTTGATGCAACTGTTTTGACGTTTGGATTGGAAACGTTTTTGAGTACTTTGCCGTCTTTTGTCTGGGTGAATATTTTTCGTAAGGCATGCGATGGATAGTACTTTCGCCATGGGCCTACACTGTAGCTTCAGTGTTTAGAGGAAAAGTTATAGTGATGTATAGGAAATTTGATGAGCATTGATGATGATAAGCAACATGTGTTTGGGATCAAGTCAGATTGGGTACGTTAGCATGAGTGACAAGTGTGGGCCAGTGACACGTACGAGCCGTGATACGAGCCATTGAGAATGCGCTGACCGGTGCACATTGTACTGGAAGGTGATTGTACGCCATGGATTCAGTATTATTGCCTACGAAATACCACAAGATGTGATGGCAAGCAGGACTCTTGGTGTGTCCAGTACCCCAGCGGCTTTGATGTAAAGGCCGAGGCGTTGTAGGAACCACAACACAAACACCGCCCAGTTCATGAGTGAAAAGGACTACGATTTGAAATGCAGATGAAAGATTTTGATTAATGAAGACGGGATGTATTCGTGACAACGGTAACATGGGTGCAGCCAGAAGTTATATCTGACGGTAGAAGAGGGTTAGCAAACGGTCGGTAGCTACTGTTAGCAGAGAACAGTCAACGGTTTGTGAGAACTTCTAAAAAACACGTTACTTTATTGAATGATGAAGTGAGATTACACGAAAGATGAAATGACGTATCAGAGTTGACGTGTGGTGCGCAACTGCGATAGTGAAACGTTTAGAGATACGTGAGTAAAGACCAACGTTGTAAATCTAAGCCGGCCGGAGTGGCCGAGCGGTTGTAGGTGCAACAGTCTATAACCAAGCGACCACTACGGTCGCAGGTTCGAATCCTGCCTCAGGCATGGAAGTCTGAAGTCCCTAGGTTAGTTAGGTTTAATTAGTTCTTATTTCTAGGCGACTGATGACCTCAGAAGTTAAGTCGCATAGTGCACAGAGCCATTTGAACCATTTTTGTAAGACGTGGCTTCAGATAGGTGCTTGGCAGAGTTTACCGCAAGATGCTTGAGGTCTGGGATGATTTGTAAACCGATACGATAACGTTACTTATGATATTAGTGAAATTATACCTACTGCCCCTTTCTCGATCTTACTACGAAAACTCATGACCTTAGTTTCCCGTAGCAGCACTATGTAATTCTCAAACTAATGTTAAAATCAGTTACTGAAGATTGGATCGTTTCCTAGCGCTGCTATGTGCACATCCCTCTCAGTTTATTATGTTTAGCGACAAAAGCAGGGTCTGTGGTCAGTTAAAGGCAATTAGTAAGAAACTTTTATAAGAAACAATAATTTTTATGCATAAGTAGACAGAAGAGAAAAATGCTTTGAAGTATGCTTCTTACTGCTTTACACATTCAAATTTCTTTCATCTCATTTTAGTATCGATATGAAACTTTACTATGATTATAGTTTTATAAAAAATATATGCTCTGAGTGAAAGTCTATTATAGTCAACCATACTTAAGAAAAAACCAACATCATTCTTCAATTACTAATCGTAGAAACATAGCGGTATTAACAATAAATAAAAAGATAAGAAATGAGAAACACTGAATAGAAAGGGAAAGACCATCTTGTTTCCATAGATGTTCTTGTTGTGGTCTTCAGTCCTGAGACTGGTTTGATGCAGCTCTCCATGCTACTCTATCCTGTGCAAGCTTCTTCATCTTCCAGTACCTACTGCAACCTACATCCTTCTGAATCTGTTTAGTGTATTCATCTCTTGGTCTCCCTCTACGATTTTTACCCTCCACGCTGCCCTCCAATACTAAATTGGTGATCCCTTCATGCCTCAGAACATGTCCTACCAACCGATCCCTCCTTCTAGTCCAGTTGTGCCACAAACTTCTCTTCTCACCAATCCTATTCAATACCTCCTCATTAGTTCCATGATCTACCCATCTAATCTTCAGCATTCATCTGCAGCACCACATTTCGAAAGCTTCTACTCTCTAATTGTCCAAACTAGTTATCGTTCATGTTTCACTTCCATACATGACTACGCTCCATACAAATACTTTCAGAAACGACTTCCTGACACTTAAATCTATACTCGATGTTATCAAATTTCTCTTCTTCAGAAACGCTTTCCTTGCCATTGCCAGTCTACATTTTATATCCTCTCTACTTCGAACATCATAAATTATTTTTCTCCCCAAATAGCAAAACTTCTTTACTACTTTAAGTGTTTCATTTCCTAATCTAATTCCCTGAGCATCACCCGACTTAATTCGACTGCATTCCATTATCCTCGTTTTGCTTTTGTCCATTCCGTTCAACTGCTTTTCCAAGTCCTTTGCTGTTTCTGACAGAATTACAATGTCATCGGCTAACCTCATAGGTTTTATTTCTTCTCCATGTACTTTAATACCTACTCCGAATTTTTCTTCTCTTTCCTTTACTGCTTGCTCAACATGCAGATTGAATAACATCGGGGAGGGTCTACAGCCCTGTCTCACTCCCTTCCCAACCACCGCTTCCCTTTCATGCCCCTCGATTCTTATAACTTCCATCTGGTTTCTGTATAAATTGTAAGTAGCCTTTCGCTCCCTGTATTTTACCACTGCCACCTTCAGAATTTGAAAGAGAGTACTCCAGTCAACATTCTCAAAAACTTTCTGTAAGTCTACAAATACTAGAAACGTAGGTTTGCCTTTCCTTAAATCTTCTTCTAAGATAAGTCGTAGGGTCAGTATTGCCTCACGTGTTCCAATATCTCTACGGAATTCAAACTGATCTTCCCCGAGGTCAACTTCTACCAGTTTTTCCATTCGCCTGTAAAGAATACGCGTTAGTATTTTGCAGCCATGACTTATTAAACTGATTGTTCGGTAATTTTCACATCTGTCAGCACCTGCTTTCTTTGGGATTGGAATTATTATATTCTTCGTGAAGTCTGAGGGTATTTCGCCTGACTAGTACATCTTGCTCACCATGTGGTAGAGTTTTGACAGGACTGGCTCTCCCAAGGCCGTCAGTAGTTCTAATGGAATGTTGTCTACTCCTGGGGTCTTGTTTCGACTCAGGTCTTTCAGTGCTATGTCAAACCCTTCACGCAGTATCGTATGTCCCATTTCATCTTCACCTACATCCTCTTAATTCCATAATATTGTTCTGAAGTACATTGCCCTTGTATTGACCCTCTATATACTCCTTCCACCTTTCTGCTTTCCCTTCTTTTTTTAGAACTGGGTTTCCATCTGAGCTCTTGATATTCTTACAAGTGGTTCTCTTTTCTCCAAAGGTCTCTTTAATTTTCCTGTAGGCAGTATATATCTTACCCCTAGTGAGATAAGCCTCTACAGTCTTACATTTGTCCTCTAGCCATGCCTGCTTAGCCATTTGGCACTTCCTGTCGATCTAATTTTTGAGACGTTTGTATTCCTTTTTGCCTGCTTCATTTACTGCGTTTTTATATTTTCTCCTTTCATCAATTAAATATTTCTTCTGTTACCACAGGATTTTTACTAGCCCTCGACTTTTTACCTTCTAGATCCTCTGCTGCCTTCATCTCTCAAAGCTACCTATTCTTCTTCTCCTGTATTTCTTTCCCCCATTACCGTCAATTGTTCCCTCATGCTCTCCCTGAAACTCTGTACAGTCTCTGGTTTAGTCCGTTTATCCAGGTCGCATCTCCTTAAATTCCCACCTTTTTGCTGTTCCTTCAGTTTTAATCTACAGCTCATAACCAATAGATTGTGGTCAGAGGCCACATCTGCCCCTGGAAATGTCTTACCAATTTAAAACCTGCTTCCTAAATCTCTGACTTACCACTATACAATCTATTTGAAACCTGTTTCTATAGATAGCAATGATTATTGGTGGACATGATTATGTAATATAACAAGAAATCATTTTGCATAGCTGTGCGAAATGTAATTTATTTTGATGCAATCTGTACTTGCTTATGTTGAACATTGTCATTCAATATTTGTTAATTGACGTTTCAGTTTGTTAATGCATACACAATTTCCAAAAAGCTGTTTACTCTCAGAAATCTTGCTTATTAACTACATAGAACTCAAAAGATGTGCCTTTTCGTTGTAATTGATTTAGCGCTAATGCCGTTGTAAATGCATTGAGGGTAACTGAATTTTTTCCATATGACTTTAGAGAATGTTTAGCTTTGATACCACGCTTGAATAAACTCACTGATGATGATTTGGCCGTAATCGAATACTCTTACAACAATATTCTGGGATTCTAAGAGAAACTCGGGTTGTAGGTAAGCGTGTGCCATGTAAGCTTTAAGAAAAGGACAAAAAACGTTGTGCCAAATTCCAATGTAGACTGGATTTGCTCAGGCCTCTGCCTTGGACAAGAAAATAGGAAGGGTTGGTTATTAATTATATCCTTAATCCTTTAAATGATGAAACGTTTCTTTCCAGCACAACAATGAAATGCCTATCACTACAAACAGTTTGGCAACAGAAATGGAAAACATGTGGCACTATAACTGACACTGACAGCGCGTTGAGAGACATGTTGTGTACTTTACATTTTCTTGTCAGAAATGTTGATATGTGTGTGAAATCTTATGGGAATTAACTACTAAGGTCATCAGTCCCTTAGCATACACACTACTTAACCTAAATTATCCTAAGGACAAACACACACACTCTTGCCCGAGGGAGGACTCGAACCTCCGCCGGGACCAGCCGTACAGTCCATGACTGCAGAGCCCAAGACCGTTTGGCTAATCCCGCGCGACTATTTTCTTGTCACAACATTTGTTTGCCCAGATCACAATGTTGAAAACAGTGATTACTATTTTCAGCCTCTTAATGAGTCATCTTCAGATCAGAATACAGAGAGGTGATGTCTACATGAAAAGAATATTTAAGAATTCATTGTTAACATCGTTCAGGAAATGTCATCTTACAATCGTATTACAATATTTATATGTGACACATGTTGTGCAAAAATTGTTGAAGAAAAATGGATGTGGCGTAAGATACGCCAGCCTGCCCAGTTACAGCGTCAGGCAACATAGCAAACAGCTGCACAATATGTTTCACACACCTATATTGTAAATGAGTTTGTAAGTTTTTGCAAGCTGACGTTTCTCTAACAGTGAATTGACTTATGAGTCTTACCACTTCTCTAGATGTAGACACCACATGGTTATATCCTCATCTGAAGATGATCGTATAAACGGTTGAAACTAGTGATCGTTGTTTTCTGTGTTGCGATCTTGGCGAACAGAGATTTTGGTAAAAAACCTACAGCTTTAATGCTTCTTTGTTACCATGACGAATGTTGCGGTAAATAGTTACACTAATCAACAAGGAAAATGACAACTATTCATATTATTTGCAGTTGTTTACTGCTGGTGTACGCGTGGTGTCACCGCCAGACACCACACTTGCTAGGTGGTAGCATTTAAATCGGCCGCGGTCCGGTAGTATACGTCGGACCCGCTTGTCGCCACTATCAGTGATTGCAGACCGAACGCTGCCACACGGCAGGTCTAAAGAGACGTCCTAGCACTCGCCCGAGTTGTACAGTCGACTTTGCTAGCGATGGTTCACTGACAAATTACGCTCTCGTTTGCCGAGACGATAGTTAGCATAGCCTTCAGCTACGTCATTTGCTACGACCTAGCAAGGCGCCATTATCATTTGCTATTTATCTTGTGATGCATGTACCGTCAGACCGATGTTTACCAATTATGGATTAAAGTTAAGTATTCCAGAAGCTACGTACTTTTTTTACTAGACTCAACTCCTTTAACTGTTCCAGACCTCACGCCAGCCTGCGTGAGCTTAAACGTGTGCCTTTCGGCTACCTCATAGTGGCTTGGCTGTCTTGCCAAGTCACAACAGTACGTAATTGCCATTGTTACTTTTTAGCTTAAAATACTCGCAGATACGCACAGTGCACAATTAATATTGTATGATTTTTTTTTCATGTTGGGCGTGGTACAATTGCGGCTAGCGAAGGTTTCAGTTATTCCAAGAGCCTGCGGGCGATAAAGTTCACCCATAAAACCTGTGACTACTTAGGATTTGAGAGGGATATGTGCTAGCCGAGCCCTGCTACCGAAGGGGATGGATTTTCGTCAAACTGCTGCAGCTTCTAGAAACATGACAAATAAATATTCCAATTGCGTGAGCAAACAAAACAGTCTACTATCATCAACGGATAAAGACAGTTGACATAGACTGTTGACAGTAATGATCCGTGTTATGCAGTGATCATTTACTGAAGATCCACTGAACTGCTGCTACGACAGATAATGCCTATTATGCAACATCGCAATGAGAGTGTCAGTAAGCTACAACGGGGTAAGGTAATCGTTAGTCTGAAAAAACATTTTGTGTCGTCTTACATGGGCTTGTGTAGAGCATAATACTTGGACAGTGACTCCCGTTTAGAAGCAGGAGATACGTAGCAGTCGTGTGCAGTGGTCTATACATAGTCAAAGATGACAGTTATCTTGATCGAATGATAATAATGTGCAGTACGCTGCCATTGACCCTGCTGAAGTTGTAGCACAGAGTCTAATGTGAAAACTATTTACATCAGTAACTCGACTCCATTTGTTGCAGTTAGAACATATGGCATTTTTCATTCCATTGTCACACATTTGCCGCGTAGAGTAGCGTGCGGTTAGTGGCGCCTAGTCACTGATTGCATGGATGTGTGTGTTGTTCTTAGCATCAGTTAAAGTAGTGTTTATGTCTAGAGACCGATAACCTCAGCAGTTTGGTCCCTTACAAATTCACACACATTTGAAAACTTTTGTCCCAAATTACAGTTCATCTCAAACATGTGTACGTACACATGGCTGATAACGTTTCAAAGTGAGAAATGTAATAGTTTCAACTTGCCTTACCAATGTGACCCTAGTAACGGTATTTGCTACTGTGACTCCGGTAGTTTTCTCCACTGAGTGGCACAACGTACCATGATCAAATGATAAATCTTCGTGCTATCACACACCAGGCAGGCTCATACGAAGGTAACGTCTTTCAGGTAAGGTGTTTCCTGTTTGTAACTTACAAAATAAGAAGTGAAAAGAATATTTGTTTAGACTGATAAACAATTGATAAACAGAAGGGAAGTCAGTCTTTCTGTGGATCTACGAGTGTTGTTTGTTTAGTTATTTTTCGGACAGTTACAGCAACAGAACATTATTTCTTTCTATAATGTAACTGAAGTGCTTCAAATAACTTCGTATAACTTAATTAAAATAAAAATTTCTATCAGTTTTAGGTACAGAGTTAGAAACGTTCAAAGGTTAAGGTATGCATGCAACACGCTATAAATAAGAGGCTATTTTCAGATGAATGTTCTGGCGCCGGTATGTCAATTTAAGTGAGTTTTTCACACCAATTCCGTCTACCTGAATGCACACCTCACTGCGCCTTCTACTCGAACCGCGAACGAGACGTAGAGGTGATGGTGTCACACGCGACAAGCTGCGCTAGTGCATTATTTGAGGTCACCTGGGGTGGTTTGCATGTTCTGCCGTTCCGACATGCCATGTGTATGGCACCGTACGTGAACATTCTAAAACCTAAACAAACATCAAATAGCGCCTATCAGGAATTTCCCGTAATGTTTGCTGTTTCTATGATTTTGTCGCAGCCTCGGCTGGGTTACAGTCTAGATTTGCAAGGGTAATCGCTCGAAATTCGGTGACCACAATCTCCAGTACGTTCGGAGAAAGGATTCTGTATGTGGAACTAGTGTTAGTATCTAACAAAAACCGGTATAGTTTACAACTGACAGGTATTCCCAATACCAGCCGATGAACGGCGAGTGTCACATGTTATATGTACTGCGCGTGCTTTGATAACACAGCAGCTATCACTATCACCGCGTGACTGGTGACACCTTTTCCTGTAGCGAGTTACGGAGTTCGGCGTCCTTGTTGGTTGTTTCCTGCGCCGTATCTGTTTTCTACGCGCCAGGCTGTTCCGTTTCTAATAAGACTACCGGCGGCACTAACGCATTCCGATTACCGTTTTTGTTTGCATTTCTTCTTTTCTCCCTTCAATATTTTTTGCGGTGAGCTCTGCTGAAAATGCTTTTCTTGCATGCTGACCGCCTACAGATTGAGAAATGATCATCGTAATAAAATAAGAGAAATAAGAACTCTCACGCGAAGACTGAAGTGTTAATTTTCCCCACGCGCTGCTCGATAGTGAAACTGTAGTTCGATTGACCTTCTGCCAAGCACTTACTTGTCAGCTACAATGCAGTCGTGTATATATATTTGTAGATAAGCGATAACTCGCAAAACTTCCACATGTGTGTCATGCCATGATGCTAGTGAGGCTGTTACTAACGGTACTACTCTTAGCGAACACACATTTACTTGTACCAGACAGACCAACACATAAGTAAAATAAATTTTTAGCTACAAGGAAGTCATTACTATATGACATCTACTGCAGCTAGACGACAAAGTGTTGTCTTCGATGTATTTCTGTGGCTTGGACCACAGCGACATCAAACTGCAAACTGTAGAAAGTATTTCAACATGTGACTAGGTGTTCATGACAAGCAAACACGTATATGTTTAACACACACATGAAAGAGAATACACAGCTGCGAGTTATTGTAGTGATTAACGGGCTTTTAACGTAAAGATGATTCAACATGTGAGGATTATTATTGGTGAAATGAAAATGGGGAAGGAAATTAGCCGAGTACATGCTAAGGAATCGTGCCGACATCTGCCTAGAGAGATTTAGGGAGATCACAGAAAACCTAAATCTGGATGGCCGGACGTGGGTTTGAACCGTCGTTGTACCCAATGCGATTCCAGTGTGCCAACCGTTGGGACACCTAGCTCGGTCCAGCAGGTGGCGAAGCGCCGTCGAAGGGCAAGAACTGGCAGTTGTGTGGGACCTGGAACGTATGAGTAATTGCTGGAATTGTATATTATTTCGAGGGAGCGGGTGGTGCTATTGTATTATCTTATGTGGTGTCACCGCCAGACACCACACTTGCTAGGTGGTTGCCTTTAAATCGGCCGCGGTCTGGTAGTATACGTCGGACCCGCGTGTCGCCACTATCAGTGATTGCAGACCGAGCGCCGCCACACGGTAGGTCTAGAGAGACTTCCTAGCACTCGCCCCAGTTGTACAGCCGACTTTGCTAGCGATGGTTCACTGACAAATTACGCTCTCATTTGCCGAGACGATAGTTAGCATAGCCTTCAGCTACGTCATTTGCTACGATCTAGCAAGGCGCCATTATCATTTGCTATTTATCTTGTGATGCACGTACCGTCAGACCGATGTTCACCAATTATGGATTAAAGTTAAGTATTTCAGAAGCTACGTACCTTCTTATGCTAGTATAATTACTTTACCTGTTCCAGACCTCACGCCAGCCTGCGTGAGCTTAAACGCGTGCCTTTCGACTTCCTCTCCTAGTGGCTTGGCTGTCTTGCCAAGTAACAACATCTTTAATGCCCGAGATGTTCGTGGCTAGGATTTGGTGGCTGACGGCTCAGAAATTTACTCTGTTATTTGTTGATACCGTGGTCTGCAGTCTGAGGACTGATTATATGCAGCTCTCCATGCTACTCTATCCGGAGCAAGGCTTTCAACTCCGAATAACTACTTCGACCAACGTCCTTCTGAATGTGTTTACTGTAGTCCTCTCTCCGTCTATGAATTCTACCCACCATACTTCCCTTTATATCTCAGAATGCGCTCTATCAACCAGCCCCTTCTTTTAGTCATGTCGTGCCCCGAATGTCTTGTCTCCCCAATACTATTCAGTACCTTCTCTTTAGCTACTTGGTCTAGCCTTCAGCATTCCACATTTCAAAAGTTTCTATTCTCTTCTTTGCTCAACTCTTTATCGCCCACACTCAACTTTCATACAAGGTTACACTCCAGACAAATACCCCCAGAAAGGGCTGCCTAATACTTAAGTCTGTATTAGATGTTAACAGATTTCTCTCCTGGAGAAACACTTTACTTGCTAGTGCCAATAAATATATTCTCTCTGCTTCGGCCATAATCAGTTATTTTGATGCTAACTGCAAAACTCATCACCTGCTTTAAATGTCTCGTTTCCTAATCCACTTTCCTTCGTATCACCACATTACGTTCGATTAAATTCCATTATACTTGATTTGCTTTTGATGTTGTTTATCTTGTATCCTCTCTTAAGATGCTACCCAGTTCGTTCATCTGCGCTTCCAAGTATCTTTGCTGTCTGTGACAAAATTGTAATGTCATCGGAAAACATGATTTCTCTAAATCGCTCCAGCCAAATGCCGGGATGGTTCCTTTCAAAGGGCACGGCCGACTGCCTTCTCCGTCTTTCCCTAATCCGATGAGACCGATGACCTCGCAGTTTGATCTCCTTCCCCAAAACAACCAACCAACCATCAGTCTCATTTGCATGTGGGGGACTGCCAGTTTTCTGTGTGTTCTAGTAAGGGGTTAATTATTGTTGGAATTAAGTTGACAGATAAACGAAGCAATGCCACGCTTTCAAACCTCAAGTGAAACTTGTTTTACCTTTAACCCATATAATCTCCAAGGAGAAGGGAGCTTATATTTGACGGCGGGTGTGTCGGACGTCGATTCCATCGCAATCTTCGGATCGTCGGAGAAGACGCCACAGCAAACGGTGAGTGACCGCGGCGCTTCGTTTCTAATTACTTTCCATGCTGCACCGGAGAAATTAGGAAAGGACCTCTGAGCTATGTTAGAGACTGTGATATTTATAATATGATCTTTTAAATTAAGTGTTGGAAATAATTATTAACGGACAGTGAATTTTGTGAACATTGTTAACATGGGGGACATAACGCAAGACAACAGTGAAGTTATTAATGAGGAGGGACAAGTTAATGCTTTAGTCAATGTAGAATGCGAGTTTGGACTTGAGAATACCACACTCATCGTAATGGAAGATAGTGGTCGATTCATCGACGCCTAGTTCAACACCAGTGAATAGTCAACAAACGGGAACGAGTGTTAGCAATAACGATTTGATAGTGCAGATGTTGAGAGAAATCAAACAGGGAAGTAGGAACGCCAATGAAGAACTGAATAATTTATCAACTGCAATGGTTAACTTGCGAACTGAGCTCACTAATTTACTTAATCAGAAACATAGAGAGCTCCAGATACCAAACATGAAAAACTTGAAAATAAAATGGAAAATTTTAACACAAAAATTAATGAAGAATGTAAACAATCGAGCACGTTAGTCAACAAAGTTCAAGAAACAGTTAAGGCTCAAAGCGATGAAACTTTTAAAATGAAGAGTACATGTAAAGGCAACAAAAAAATGGTTCAAATGGCTCTGAGCACTATGCGAGTTAACGACTGAGGTCATCAGTCGCCTAGAACTTAGAACTAATTAAACCTAACTAACCTAAGAACATCACACACATGCCCGAGGCAGGATTGTAACCTGCAACCGTAGCAATGATGCACAAGATGAAGAAGAAGAAGACGACGAATGTGAGAGTCATGATGAAGACAAGCCTACTAACATATGGTTGGAAAGCGCCTAGAACCGCGCGGCCACACCGGCCGGCTAAAGGCAACAAAGAAACAATTGTAAAGTTAGTTCAAGGCGTACAGACACAATGCACTGAACTGAGTACCGAAGTAGGCGAAATTCGTGAAAAGGTACTGTCATCCCAAAATGATTTGAACAATGTCAATAAAGACTTTATACGTCAGGAAATCAATGCAGCGCTAAACGAAGTTGATGACAGTATGGTTAATGTACCTCAAGTTATTGTAGATAAAGGATTGAGCGCACGCAATTTTCAAGATTACGATCCGAAACAAGGTATCCATGCAGTTGCCTTTATTAAGCAATTTAAACACGCGTTTCCAAGACATTATACGGATTGAGCGAAACTCGATACGTGCATTAGCAACATGAAAGGCGAAGCACATATCTGGGGCATCAGTGTTTCAAAAAATTATGCACAGTACGAAGATTTTGAATCTGCACTCTTGACTAAATTTTGGTCGCGAGAAAAACAATGGGATGTAAAATCAAGGATTTTTACACCGCCGAACTACGCAAGACATTATGGGACGATGCGTGAATATAAGCTGAGATTTTTGATCCACAATGCCTGTCTTGATGATCCTGTCAAGGGAAAGGAATTGATGTTAATTTTGATACAGAAGCTAAATTTAGCGGTATGTGAAACGTTAGGAAAGTTAGCACTCATTCCAAAATTGAACATGGAGTGGAGGTGCCTAATGGTCGATAGAATTGATGTACTTAACCGTGAACGCAAACAGCGCGAGAGAAATAATGACGATCGTCATTCGCGTGGTAACGGCCCACCGCGACAAGAATTTAAGACTAATGGAAGACCAAGCAGTTTTGATAGACGAGGGGACGGAAAATAAAGAAGAAATGAGTATGACGCACCGAACAGATTTAATTACAATCAGTAATCAGATGTATCACAGTATGAAGAAAACAGAAGACAACAACGATCGCCGGAATAAGAAAGGAGCCCAGAGTGTTATCCACAGGAACGTGAACCGGTAAACTAAGTCAAGTTTCGAAGACGACCCGCTCCGAAACTCAAGTTAGAAGAAATGGGTCGGATGTAGCGATTAACGCAATCAAGTGTGAACGAGTAGATGATATTAAAGACGATTTGTATGGAAAGGATGAAAACAATAATCAAGAAATCTCGAAGCCTTTTGTAGAGGTGGAGGTATGCGGAATTATTGTGGACGCACTACTGGACTCAGCGAGCGTAGCGAGTGCAATTTCAGAAAATCTGTTTTCACAATTAAATAATCTGGTGGCATTTCCAACATTCCCCGTGAACGGCGTATGTACTGTGAGTTCAGTAGGTAATAAAGGCAAACCCATTCAAGGTCAAGCTCTATTGAAGTTTAGAATCAATGAAGATGAGTATGAGCAGAGTGTATTAAATGTTGGATCTCTTAATGTCGTATTAGTTCTTGGAATCGATTGGTTGACTGAAATGAGGTGCACTATTGAATTTGAAAAGAGTTGTCTGCGGACGAGAATAAATAATGTCGAGAAGAAGATAATGTTTAAAGGATTTATTAATGAAGAAAATAAGAGCGCTTCGTGCGTGAAAATGAGGCTAATGCGTTTCCGAGGAGAAGAGGAACTGGCGGCTTATGATGATTCTGAGGAAGATCCTGCTCTGCGAGAGAAGAATAATGATGAAGATGCTGTGACTGGTATTCGAATCAAGATTCAGACGTCAGTGAACTTGACGAAAGCCGAAGTTAGGAAGCAAGCTCACGATAAAATAGTGAAACCTATCACGTACAAGGTTGGGAATCTGATCCTTATTCGGACACACACGAAGTCATCTAGTGTGAATGAGGAGATAAAAAAGATCAATCATTATTGCAAAGGACCATTCAAGAACAGAAAGCTGGTTCACCAGAATTCAGTGTAGGTAGAAGTGATTAAATCTGGCTAATATCATAGCCGACAACATGTTGAGAACATTAAGTTGTGTACGTGTCAAGTAGTGAACTGTGTTTAGTTATAAATACGCTACGTTACTCATGGACAAACCTTTGGACAATAGTCGGTAGCTATTGTGAGATGTTGAAGACTGTGGTCGGTAGCCAGCGAGTGCATTTTATTCTCTGTGTTTGATATCGTGTGACTTTCTCTTATGTCCTGTGACAGGCGCAGCAGTTGACAACAGACCGACGCTTGTAGCGTGTGTTTTGGTTTCCAGGAAGCAGGCAACAGTGCACAGCTCAGCGCGCAGCGCATAAAGTCTTTTGTTACCTCATGCTGCCGTGGTGTAATTTTATTGTTTTCATGCCTGCCTGCCAATGACATTCGACGCCCGGCGCGCTACTGTTTGGGGGAGGAGGAGGTGGCTGATGTCACGAACAGCTGACTGGAGTCCGGCACTTGTCAACATAATGGGAACGTCCCGCCGACGACCAGTACGGCGGAATGCGGCGATTCTTCATGGGCGTAACAACAACACCTAGATCTTCCTGTCTCAGGCAGCGTCGATGTCACTCTTCCTTTGCATCAAACGTCGTAACTGCGTGTGACGACCAGCTCAACACATATGACTGTGATAAAAGCAGAGTAACAATTGGTGTGTTATGTATAGTGTTTGTGAGTCCTCAGCGGCGACGATGCCAATCCCACTAGTGATATGGTGTGAAGTTCAGCTCAGCTTATAGGAAGGGCCCCAAAGCAGAGTACCCAATATTTCCTTATGGTATGAAAAGTGCTCAAGCCAACAAACTATCTTTTGTCTATAAAGGATTCACTCAATGTAGCTTGCTTGTAAATGGAAAATATTTCTTTTTAAGGGTATGCACTGATTTTTGTATAAGTAGTCTGTGTGCTGTGTGGCAAAGCAGAGTACCCAATATTTCATTATGGTATGAAAAGTGCTCAAGCCAACAAACTGTCTTTTGTCTATAAAGGATTCACTCAATGTAACTTGCTTGTAAATGGAAAATACCTCTTTTTAAGGGTATGCACTGATTTTTGTATAAGTAGTCTGTGTGCTGTGTGGCAAAGCAGAGTACCCAATATTTCCTTATGGTATGAAAAGCGCTCAAGCCAACAAACTGTCTTTTGTCTATAAAGGATTCACTCAATGTAACTTGCTTGTAAATGGAAAATATTTCTTTTTAAGGGTATGCACTGATTTTTGTATAAGTAGTCTGTGTGCAGTGTGGCAATTTACAAATTTCAATAGTTAATTGGTAAAATGTTTCATGCCTGTAACTGTATTTTTGACAGATGCTTTTGTGTATATAGGTTTTACATTTGTATTAGTTTATTTAGAATTAGGCTTATTTATTCAGATTCCATTCCTGAGTGTCGATTA
The DNA here is from genome assembly GCF_021461385.2 of Schistocerca piceifrons. Classification (NCBI taxonomy): domain Eukaryota; kingdom Metazoa; phylum Arthropoda; class Insecta; order Orthoptera; family Acrididae; genus Schistocerca; species Schistocerca piceifrons. The sequence goes on from NC_060140.1 coordinate 158,741,551, forward strand.
TGTTCTTTACTGTGATTCATGTGTGTAATTAAGAGTAACCTTTACTAATATGTTTGATATCTCCTACAAAAGGGAAACTGTGTCAGTCACATTGTCTTATTTTCTTTACATTTTTATTGCTGATTAACAGACTGTTGGTAAATTATATTCTTGCTGTCATTACATAATTTTCAAATTGCTATATTCATTGATCATGTTTTGTGTGTGGTGATAAAGTTAATTAACATTAGTTATATTTTGAAAGTCATTTGTTCTCAGGGTCAGATACTTATTGCAACTACTTTGACATGAAATACTAATTGGTGTAATTTTCAAATTTTGATTTTTTATTGTATAACTTTCGCTAGGACTTCTGAGTACCCTCAAAAGGTAACCCAGCTCTAGTTTTGTTTTGGTGGGGATGTGAAGGCACTGGTGTGTAGTATCTGGAAGTGGTTGTTCTTTGAAGGGCGACGATGCCCAGTGGCGCAGAGAGTCGCAAGCAGAGGCAGTTGTTGAGGGGCTGTGGAAGGTGTAGGCTGCGTGAGCCAAAGCCGAAGGATTTATCTATATGTTTAATAGTAGTGGCACACAGTTTGAATAATAGGGTGTTTATGTTTGTGCAGTGTGATAAAGGAAATAAATTAAATTTTACCAGTTCTTAATGTGTCTCCATCAGTTAGTACCACACCATTGCATTTAACAATGAACGAAGTCTCGATATACATGGTCAAGTTCAACAAGAGGATTGTAACGTAATAATCATTAATTAACTCATATTATCTCCAAGGAGAAGGGAGCTTATAACCCATACTGTTACATATCATTGGATTCATCTCGATAGCCACTATCAGAAAATAAGTACCAAACTATAGTACCCCACTTTTAAAAAAAATTGAGTTTCACATCTCTGAAGCGACCCCACCTAGCAACAAAACCAACGTTATAACATGGCTACCGTTGTCCCATGTAACTTTTGTCCCACAAACGTTTCAGTTCCTATCATACCTTCGGAGTAATTCTTAAGTAACTCATCATTTATAACAGAACAGTCCATAATGTAGTATATACATTTAGTACATATTTTCATCTGGCCCTGAGAGAACATTAGGCACACAGAGATATTGGGAAGATACCTTCATATACCAACATCAGACAATAACCACTTATCATTATCTATTGCGGTGCCTGCCGGAAATCTTCAGTTTCACAGGAGTAGCTTCTCATTTACAACAGCTTACGTTACTTGACTGGATCCTAATTCGTGATGCAGGTTATGGAATCAGTTTAAGTAACTGTGTTGAGTTTAGTCTATATCACCTACAGATAACGATAATATTATTGTTGTGTTTTTATCAATAGGAGCGTGATCCCATAATTTTCAAGAAAATTAATAAACGTCGTAGTTGATTGACTAGCTCTGTCACAGACAGATTGCGTAATTTAATATCAAAGATAGACAGCGTAATATGACGTACGTTAACTTCTATTAAAATAAACTTGTCGTATATCACATTAAATCACTTGTGTAATCTCGCTTAAAACCTACTTTCACAGTCTGTATTTAGCTTGTGATTTTCAAAATGCGGTTCACCAAACGTTTACTCCTTATTTCGATTTGTATATCGAGCAATAATAGAAATTTAGTCCTTTCCCTGTACATACCTCCCACACGTTCAGCTTTAAGTCCTAGACCTCTACATTACCCACAGCTTGATGCAAACCAAGAATCAGGATAACACTGTAAATGAAGTCACTTACACGACAACATGTATGTTTTCTTTATCATTTATTCATTGGTATCATAAATCGAATCTTACACAACTTCCCTCACCTCTCTTATTTTCTTGTATTGAATGCAGATGCATTAACTCTGCAATCACATACATATTAGCTATCACAATATAGTATCTTTTTTGTGTTACCTCTTCCAGCTTCATATCATACGTTTCTTCATAAAATTCAGCTGACCTGACTATGACACAGCCAGAGTCAAGTATAGATCAAAAGTATGCTAGAAACGTAGGCCAGCTCTAAAATTTCTCTAGAGCTTGGTAAATATTACATTCACCCATCTACACATTACCAACATCAGGTTTTTATTGTCTCTTCACTACCTAAAGTAACTGGTGATGCTTCTCTACTGACGTTGTCGTTGATGAGATGCTTAATTTCTTTCGTTTGTAAGTTTAAGTCGCTCTTCATTTACACATGAAACCTCCAGGCTGATATCGTGTACAATTGACTTTAGATTACCAAAGTGAATACGGCTCACGGTCTTCCTATGACGGATGTTCTGAACTATTTTTGTAGGAGAGACTGTAGTTCTGCACATAGAGGTGACAACTGAAGTATCGGAAATATCCTTATAGAATTGGGGCTTAATCATGTAGCACATTTACTGCCACAGTATAGCTGGGTTATCGTCTCCTTGGGGCCATTTACTTTCTTCCAATATCCTGCTTTAGTTTGCTCCAAGTAAACTTGTTAAGTGAAAATAAAGTGAAAATAAGGCATTTTAGTATCTTTTTTTTTTAATTTTTTGTGTGAGTTACATTTGATTGCTATGTCCGCAGAGTAAAGGTACCAGACGTGTCTTTTACTATGTCGCTAATAATTTTAGGTTTGTACACCTGTTTTTCATTCCACAGCATTATTTTTGTACAGTTTTATTATTGCTTTCCTGCATTGCTGCTGCAGTTTTTATTCAGTGTTGTTTGCTGTGCAACAAACTGATATTGTGGCAGAAGAAAGTGTCTCGTAGAAGTTATGAAGATGAACAAAGGCATGTACAGCAGTTTTAGATGAAGTTACGGTCTTATGTGATGAATATTCAGTGTCTTTATTTGGTGAAAGCTCAGACGAATTTTTACTAGAGGAGCCCGGAAGCGAAACCGCAAGTTCTGATGATGGAATGTCCACATTCAGTCAAAGAACCAGACTTCATAGCTTTAAAAACGAGGCAACTAAGCACCCCTAACCGTGTTAGTGCCATAACTATTGCAGTTGATTCAGGTTCAACTAAAGTAGGAGTAATATCAGAAAGTTCTGCAGATGAAGATGACACACTTAGAACAAATTGTAATGAGATTGTCTGGGGACCACTTACAGGTAAAAGTATTTAAAATTTACATTTATTCACTCCATTTCTGGTGTAAATGCTTGTGTTGCACTAGTTCTCAAAGGCAAGACACCATAAAATTTCTTGAAATATTTTGTAACTGATGAAATTCTAGAATATGTGACTCGACAGACTAATTTCTACACAAAACAAGTCATAGAATGTCATTCAGTAATTGTTAATTCATGACTGAAAAAGTGGAGTGATGTCAGCAAAACTGAAATTCAAGAAATTTTAGTATTTTTGTTATGGATGTCACTAAATGTGAAACCAGGGATTCCAAATTATGTGTCATGAAATATGCTGTATCACAGCAATGTGAAAAATGTTATGTCATACAATCATTTGAACTTCCTTTACGTATGTGGTATTTTTCCGATAACAACCAGTGCCCACTGGGAAACCTCTTATTCAAAATTCAAACTGTTATTGATAAATTACTGGAGAGATTTCAAAGTGCAGTTGTGCTGGAGAAAGAAGTGTGCATTGACGAATCACTTTTACCATTTCGAGGAAGACTAGGTTTTATTCAGTAAAAAAAGAATAAGCGCCATAATTTCGGAATTAAATTGTTCAAACTTACTCTAAAGGGTGGCTACACCTGGAATATGAAAGTTTACTCTGGGAAGAATGCGAATCCTTGTGTTTCTCTAGCGAGTTCTGTTGTTATGACCCTTATGATTGGAGACAATTTTTACGTAAGTGTTCAAGTAGCACACCAGCTTCTTGATCAATCAACACATTTAGTTAGTACTCTAAGATCAATCAGAAAACTGAATCATGAAGATGTTCTACAGGCAAAACTGAAGAAGGGGAATACAAAGGAAAGGAAATCACCACAGGTGTAATAATCCTGATATGGAAAGATAAGAGGGATGTTCTGATGCTGAGTACGTCCCATGGAGAAGAAGAAGCAGAAGTTCAAACCAGGAAGGTCACAAAGAGAAAACCAGCAAGGATAATTGATTACAATCAGTCTATTATAGATCTCTCTAACCAAATGAAGTCTTACTCGTATTGTCTAAGGCGGAGTGTGAAATGGTACAGGAAGCTTGCAGTTGAACTGTTGACAGGTTCAGCACTGGAAAATGCTCATGTGATTTGCCGATACATCAACAACAAGAAGATCTCAATCATAGAATTCAAAGAGGAAGTGACTTCGGGACTACTCAATACAGAAGATACCTATGAGCCTGAGACTTCTCTCACCAAAGCCATCGCGTTACCTGCAGATTGTGCACTTGTGTAAATGGGAGCAGCCAGACGTGCATGTTCAGTGTGCTATGAAAGAAATGAAGAATGAATTTGGACGAGAGAAAGCTGTCAAGAAATGCAAGCAAAATGCATGGAAATGTAAGAATTGTGACTCATATTTTTGCATAGAGAGTTTTTTCTTGAAGCACAGTGCATACAGGTGTCAGAAAAACATAGTGGATTGACCCAAATTTTTCAGTTTCATTGTTGTTGCAATTTTAGTTGAAGAATGTAAATAAAACTGTATGTGATTTGCAATTTACGGTGTAAGTAATATGTCAAACTAAATAATAAATAAATAATGGAGAGAAGAAAAGTCCAATACGAATGAGCCATGTGAATATAACTCACGAATTCAGATGTCAATAACTACTCTTGAGCTCTTGAAAACCGTAGGCCACGAACATGATTTGTTACTGGGGCCATAACCTACTATGTCACTGAGTCACAGCATGCTCCTGTGAGTTACAACTGAACCATGGAGCTTTAAATGGAAAAATGACCTTGAGTTGTATTTACTTCTCGTGGTCCGAAGAGAACACTTCCTGTGTGTTATAGTTAACTCATGTGGCAGTCAATGTGCTAGTTTCAAAATATCATTCAACATCGACAAAGATTGGGCTGGACATTTAATTACATGTATCTGGTGATTATCTCTTACAGGCAGCTTAAAGAACTATGGCTTTGCATGAAGGTAATTATTGGCTGATGACGAAGTGGTCAATCGCGCTGTAGGACAGTAGTCACAGATATCAACTCTTGGCCTAATGTACAGTACACTAAACTGGCGTTCTCCTGATCATTTACAATACCAATCACAGAAATTTCGGGAATAAGTAGAGATTTTACGAACAAATCAATCTCTCGCAAATGTACGATCAGGGGCGGTGCAACATTGGATACAATATTGAACTAACACTCGAGAGAAACATACTACCCAAACATTGCGATTTACTAGTTTTTTTCTTTTATCGGGTTAAGACGACTGGCGCGATAATTCCAAACGAAAACACAAGTTCGATATTGTTTCTCCTACCTACCTGCGTAAGAATGTGTTCCGTGTCTGACTACCCTGTGGTGTACAGAATTTTTTCAATGAATATAAACACCAAAATCCCACGAAGCTGTTAACGCCGTCGTAACAGGCGGAGAGATGCTACTTCGACGTGGCGCGTCCCCAGGTGCTGGATAGAGGGGGAGGGGTGGCCAGCGGACTTGAGTGAAATAAAATAGCTGTAGCGAACCAAACACCAACCACATGGATTAAATCTCCAGTTATATCTTGAGCAGTCTTTGTAAAGCTCCATCACTCCAACCTTACAAATTTTGTGGATTATGAGTGAAAAAGAAAACAAATTACCCCAGGGAGTAAGTTGTGCCGGCCGAAGTGGCCGTGCGGTTAAAGGCGCTGCAGTCTGGAACCGCAAGACCGCTACGGTCGCAGGTTCGAATCCTGCCTCGGGCATGGATGTTTGTGATGTCCTTAGGTTAGTTAGGTTTAACTAGTTCTAAGTTCTGGGGGACTAATGACCTCAGCAGTTGAGTCCCATAGTGCTCAGAGCCATTTTTTGAGTAAGTTGTCTCGACCTCAAGTCGCAAGCAGGCATTTCGGGCTCTGGGGATTCTGCATATTCCGCTCTTGTTTTATCAAAAGAACCAGAAAACTCAAATTCAAGACGAGATATAATATAGGAACACTGAACATTAGCCGACTGATCAAAATAGGAAAGCATCAGGAACTAACTCAAGCACTTCAACACCACGATATCCTAATTCTGGCACTACAAGAAAACTATTCTCAAACGGGCGGTTACCGAATTTGTAAAGGACAACCAGCAGAGTATATCTTTGGAAAATATCCGCAATTAGTCACAACCATTATTGTTAGAAGACATATAAGTGAGTCCGTTACAAACTCCAGCTCTACGTCCAACAAGCTGTCAACATTGAAGATCAAATGTAAAAACAAAATGTATACGATAGTGAATGCTCATACTCCAACAAATATTGACAGAAAAAAATCCGAAAAACTACAGACTTTCTGGGAAGAACTAGACCACACGGTTCAGAAGATTCGAAAGGAAAATGTTATTATTCTGCTTGAGGATATCAGTGCATAGCTCGGCAAGGAGAAGTAATACAAAAACGTCACTGGAGAATACCCAGCGCATAAGGGGCAAACTAGAACGGATTAAGACTTGTGGACCTCTGACAAATCTTCAACCTGAAAATTATAATTGCACACTTCAAGAAACATTCCAAGAAGATGAACTCTTGGAAAGCACCAAATCAACTCCTTGGAGATTTCAAAATTGACCACATAGCCAATTATAGAAGAGAATTTAACACAATGCAAAATATTAACGTACAGAAAAGACTAAAAAACATAAATATTACTATCTTGTTAAGTCTAAAATTAAATTCATCCCAAATTCAGGAACAAATGATAATAAACCTATGAGAAAGAATTTTGAAACCAGGACTTTTGAGGCAGATAGTCAAAATTATTTTAAATCGAAATTGCAAGTTGAGACTTGGGACGAAATGATATCTCAAATGATGAAAGCTGCAGAAGAATCTCTTCCAACAAACACTAAACAGAAGAATATTTGGTGGATTGAAAAGTGCAATGAATCTTTGGAAAGACAGACAAAAGCTTTGAGAAAAATTTTAATCGATTCCGAGACAAAACTACCTGGAAACCTTCAGAGAAGGTAGAAAAATAGCGTCCTACACAATCAGAAACGAAAAGAGACTGTATTGAAGACTCTCCCTTCAACAAATGCCGGTGTACTTCACTCAAAACAAATCCAGATATTATTACGAATCTTTTAAAAGACGCCTGAAAGGTTACAAATCACTCAGTTAAAATTTTCGTGACAATTCAGGGAAATTAGGTACAAATGACCAAGAAAACTGCAACATTTTAGCATTCTACTTTGGAGACGTTCTCAACTGTAAAGCGTCTCCAGAGAAACCGGAATTCAAAACTCCAGAAAACATCACTGCAGAATCACATCCATCAACTCTAAATGAAGACCGGCAGGCTATAAAATCCCTCAAAAACAACAATTGTTCTGGTGAAGATGGAATCACAACTGGACTTTTGAAACTAGGCAAGGAAATGGTAGCTTTACACCTCGGTGCAATGATTAAGGAGATTTGGAGAACCGAGAAGATCCCAGAAGATAGGAGGACGTCACTTATACACCCGCATCACAAAAAGGGTGACAGATCTGTTGTGAAGAATTACAGGGGGATTTTCCTTCTATCTGTTCCATGCAAGGTCCTTTCCAAGATATTACTAAATAATATTAAACCAGTTATCGATGCACATATAGGAGAATACCAAGGTGGATTTAGAAAAGGGAGGATCTGTTTGGAGGAAATTATTAACCTTAAAAACATAATTAGAACACGTGTTGGTCAACCACATGTTACGATGTTTAGTGATTTTAGTAAATCGTATGACTCCATAGATAGAGAAAGCCTCATTAGAACTCTGGAGGAATTTGGAATAGGCTGAAAAACTATAGAGGTAGTAAAGCAAACACTGACAGATACCAAGTCCAATTTCAAATTTCGAGGCAAGGTTTCTGAACCTTTTAAAATCCAAACGGGTATGAGACAAGGGGATGGACTCTCCACAATTCAATTCACCATCACTTTGGAAAAGATTATGAGGGAGACATTGGAAGAATACACACAACAAGATGTAATGGGAATTTCTTTTGGATGATCAGTTAAAGGTCTTACCATAAGTGCACTAGCTTTTGCAGATGATATTGCTCACCGTTCCATAGATATAGCAGACGCAATTAATCAAATAGAAATCTTAGCAAAGCATGCAGCCAAATTATGTTTACAGATGTCACAAGAGAAAACTAATTTTATGTCTAACAAATATAAGGAAATCAAGGAATTGCACACAAATACCGGATATATCGAAAGGGTCAAATACTTTAAATATTTGGGAGAAACAATAACCGATACTGGCATAGAAAAAGGTGTCAAACTTCGAGTAGCTTAACTTACGAGGACACACATTAAACACAGAGGCTGTATTACCAAAAATGCCTGTCTCGAAATGCATCGTTATTACACTACAATACGGTGACGAGAACATAAGTTCAATATGCAGCAGAAAAACTCTCCCTCAAGAACAAAGGACTAATAGATGAGCTCAAGAAGAAGGTAAGAGTAATTATGAGGAAGAGTCTTGGGGAACACAAAAAATTGGAGAAAAATGAGTAAAGATGAGCCATGAGAAGCAAATCTATTAATCCACACGCAACGGAAATGAGAAAGACAAGTCTGATGTTCTTTGGTCATCTGGTGAGAATGGATGATGGCAGTTTAAAGAAGAAAATCTTCAATATTATTCAACAGAAGAAAACAGCCAACTCCTGCTTGCAAGGGATAAAGAAAGACCTCGGTGAACTTGGACTTACAGAAATCGACGCAATGAATGGGGACAAGAACAGAACGGCAACAACTGAATTCGAGGTTTTTCAGGACGCTCCAAAACCAAAGACGAACAGGAAACTAACAGCTGCGCATCTGGAAAAAATGGTAGAAGAGCAACCCGAGAGAAGAGAGAGAAGAAAGTGGACCTTAATAGAATTTGTAACGTGGTCCTTAGTTGGTCAATTCGTGTAAATAAATAAATACACAATAAACACCGAAATAAGGAGACACAAAACCTGGAGCACCGGTATCATGTCTTCAATGTTAAAGTGTTGTGTAGACTAAATATGTCTGGCAGGGAATTTTAACATAGCACTTTAGGAAAGACACATTGGAACTCAAATGAATGACCGTAAATAATGAGCGACATTCCTTCGTAATCGTATATTATGTGACATGTTCACCAATAATCTTGAATGAAATCGTTTCAATAGATGCATTGTATCATTTTGGTTCCTCCCACTCATGATAAATAAAATTTACTTCCTAAGACAACACGTGGTTCTGCATTTCAGAACACAGGTGACACTCTGAGCTATTCAAAATTTTGCAAACAGTGGCAATATTCTCGCCTGAAACTGCTCTTGACTGATACCATTTATTTGCTAAAACTTGTAATTATTTTACTCGATAGCACTTATTATAGGAAATTATGAAGCATGTGCGCTGTCAAGAAATATTTCGCGACGTATTTAATGATCATGTAGACCTATAGACAACTGTCATCTCACATTCTTCCATTATGTTGGCGTAGTCTTCAGCTATGCTAACAAACAGGGTACAAATCTGCACTTTTATTCAGAAAAAGTACGTAAACGACAGAATCGTTTAACGACCTCCCTAAACGGTTTTACGCCATGGCGTACTGTGGAGCTGGCTTTGGCTTCCAGCTCCAGTACTTCTGGTCTTTGCCGAAGATGGCAGCGTCCTGTAATGATTCTGGTAACCTCTGCAACGCAGATTCTGGAAGAAATGATACTGCAACCGCTGTCCCCAAGTTTAGAGCTGCGAGAATGGCGTAGGGCGTCCGTCTGTCACTCTGAAAAAGAGAAAGAGCGTTAGCGAAGCTAATCATAGTTGCGAGTCAAGACAATACCCATAACACGGAGAGAAAAAGAAAAAAACTTGGTTTACTTGAACAAGATCAGACTCTGAAACATTTCCAATTTCTTTACATTAATTTTCAGTTCTGTCACGAATGTCTACAGCACTGAGCTCTTATTTTAACAGTCTTTACGGTTTTTCTATATTAAAAAGTGACAGTACTGAAATTCTGCAACTTATCTTTCACTCTACAGGGCAATGTAAACAGTTACAAACTTATCGACCGACTAAGGACGAGTGTCGGACCATGACTTGAAACTTGTCACTTGTCTTCCCAAAGGTAACATACCGGGTTATGTCACTGCACAGGTGTGGTTTTGAAATCCTCTCACAATAAGTTTTTGATCTTGGCTTCACGAAATGCAAAAGAGATAAGCTTTACGTTCATACAAACTGTTTTACAAATTCTGTGGAGTAATCTTGACCTCTCACTACATAAAAGTAAACTTGGTGCCAACAGACCTTGACGACCACCCAATGGTACCGACCGACCGCCGTGTCACCGCCGTCGTTACTCGATGCGAATGTGGAAGGGCATGTGGTCAGCACACAGCTCTCCCGGCAGTTGTCAGTTTCCGTGATGGGAGCCTCTGCTTCCTCATCAGGTAGCTCCTAATTTGGCCTCGCAAGGGCTCCGTGTACGCCGCTTGCCAACAGCGCTCAACGGACCGGACGGTCACCCATCCAACTGCTAGACAAGCCCCACAGAGCTTGACTTCAGTGATCTGAACGGAATGGGTGTTGCAACTGCCGCAAGGCCGTTGGCGGTCTCTCAATATATATTCTGAGATTAATGTGAACCATTCTTGGTCACTGAGAAATATTGCTATATTTACTTTTTACCTACTGTCTCAATGAATGACACACATGTTTTAAACTTGATATTTATACACGTATCTCTAAATCACATGAGAAATGTTTACGGTTTCAGGAAGATATTGCGAAAATTTACGTAGTTATTCAATATGTCGAAGTCAAAATTATTGAATTTTTGGCTATAGAGTATCTAAAGATAATCTTTCGTGCTATACTACACAACGTACGCAACAGTTAAATGACGTTGAACTGTAGCTACTAGAGGATTATTTATGGCGTAGTGTCACTGATACTATTCCAGTATAATTCATATTCAGGATATGTGAAACGTACAAATAGAAAACGTGCTTATCATGCCATGATCCTGCGAAATACCTACTAAGATTAGCATCGAAAATATAAAATCGTATAGTGCACACGTTCATTCTGACATTTACAATAACTGTAGAGAAATAGCAAAAACTGAACTGTAGTTAGGTACCGTACATTGAAAATGTTTTTTTTTATTTTCTTTAGACATACACTTGCTACATCCAGACAAATTATAAAACTGTAAAAACCGACATTTGTGTCTGTCTATTCGAACACGCTAATCCCAAAACTGGTAGAGGAAGCTTCATGGGCTGTTTATAGGTAACTTGAGTGTAGCTTTGGGCAACGTATAGGTCTTATTTCATCAATGTTGGATCAAGGAGAAGAAAGGCACTGAGATGTAAAAATTTGCGTAAATCAATTGTATCTGTTTATCTTCCTGAAAACACTAATTCTAAAACAAAACAAAAAAATTGGATCATGGAGAAAAGGTATCTTAGTTCGAAGTTTTATCTAAAATACTCCTCCCAGCTTGGTCGTTCAAACGTTTAATCCTTGTGGAGAACTTTAAAGAGCTGATAGATAGCGCCATTACTTTAATAGGACGCCAAACAGCCAACAGATGGCGCAGGTAGCTTTTTCTCACTCGGTGGCAGATTTATTTTCTGAAGTTTACGACATTGACAGAATTAAGCGCCCCATTCTTGCCTTTATGAATATGAATGAAGAGCCAATTTGCTTTGCTAGGAAATACAGACTTATTAATTTCGCTTAGTGTATTATAAACATAAAGACATTGCTTTCTTCTTTCGATAGGTTACAGTTAAATTTGACTTCTTTTCTACGACAGATTCTTTATTTCGCGGACAGAGGCATTTTCGTATAAATACAAGAGCGACCACATTTATTGCTGCATATGGATTTCATAGATTCTCTTTTTATATAAGTAACTAACAACGTTGCTTTGCTTCTTGCGTTAGGTTTTTATTTATTTTCTTTGCTAGGCAAACAGATTTGTTAAGTATTCTTTGTGATTTCGATGATTACTTATTACATGCTCATTTTGTTTTGTTTGCGAGTCAAAATGCCTTGAAACTGGTTGAGTTTTCTGAATGCATCACAACGGCTAAGAAACTGAGAACTCTGTGATCTCAAGAATGCAATGAAGATCGTGAGGCGGGATCTGCTGCAGCTCCAAAACATCAGGCTTTAGTTCGCTCTGTGGAAACTGCTGGCGAAAGTGAGCTGTGACATAACTGTAACCGAGAACGTCATCCGTTATCTCACCGCTCAGAGACATTCACCAACAGAAGATGAAAGTCACTTCTCTCCAACATAACATAATAGAAGACGAAACATTAACGGGTGTGGTGCAGGCAGAATACAAATTATTCCTCGCAATTTACCATATCGCTTTAAGCGTGTGTAATTCCCGGTGAGCGTATGTTAGTCACATAAAGCTATATAAGAAAAAAAAAACAAATCGCATGTATACGACGTCACGGGTATAGCTACAAATAAACGTCCTGGAAACGCCTGATTGCCTTGAACCCAACAGAACCAGGCTGAGTTTATTTCGATTTGATATCGTTACATTATTTATTCGGGTTATAAATAATTCGAGACTTAATGGAACCTATTATTTACTGTCAAACGATCGCTTGGAAAATCTTTGTGAAAGGATTTAAGCTTTTGTTGCAAAGATACTTGCACAGAAGCATCTTCATCCACAGAAAAGGAACAAAGATTACTGTTTGATATCTCGTCGATACCATTAATGAGTAATATCTTTAACGCCATTTATGTTCGGTTATACAGAGCATTTAATATTTTATCTGCGAAACCATATATAACATTTCCTGTTGAAAAGTCTTTCTGGAAAAAACCAACCTGACATTTTGTTAGTACAGCCCACTAATTATTCGATGCTACGCAGTAAGCAGTTCATTTGAGTGTTATGAAGACGAGAAACTGAAAATTATACTCATTAGCACGGACAAGAAACTGTATAAATGGGTAGTTTTCAAATGTGTACCTTCATACATTTTAGCCATATATCTCTACTAACTAGGCTGCTTTCTTTTGTCCCTAAATGATGAATACATCCAAGTCCGTGTCATTGACGTTTCTTTTGAATATTTACAGCGTTTTAATTGTGTGTTGTTGCTTGGTATTCGCAAAGTGTCCGTCCCCGATAACTGAGTGATCAGCGCGACAGAATGTCAATCCTAAGGACCCGGGTTTGATTCCCCGCTGGGTCGGAGATTTTCTCCGCTCAGGGACTGGGTGTTGTGCTGTCCTAATCATCATCATTTCATCCCCATCGACGCGCAATTCACCAAAGTGGCATCAGACCGAAAGACTTGCATGCGGCGAACGGTCTACCCGACAGGAGGCCCTAGTGGTACGGTATTATTATTCGTAAAGTAGACGGGATTCCTGGTCGTACGTCGTATTGGATGAGGTTGTCCGAAGATTTACGAACTGGACCCGAATTCGAAAGTCACAAGTGAAACACGTGCCTAAAACTTCCATGTTAGTTTCCGTAGATGCGAAAACATTCTAACAGCATCGGGACAAAATATAGTCCACCATTTACAGCTGTAGCAATATAGCCAGCAGGATAGCCAATGGTAAACCTGGTCTTGGTCACAAATTCGTAACTATATATAGTTTTTGCTGCGTTGAAACTACTTATTAGACTATTGATCAATATACGGCGACAAAAATTTATCCGTCGTCACGTAAAATCAGCGCAAATTGATGTAGAGTTCGTCTTACGCCATCGGACGAGACATCTCTTCCTCTGGTAATATCTTACTGTCCTGGAAATGAGGCACCAGTATAAATGTACGTAATCTGCATAGCAAAACACCCAACATTCCACTCTTCCAGATTAACTGCTCATGTGTATAGGGACCAAACAGCAACTGAAAAGTTATTGCGAATGAACGATTGACAACAACAATAGTAAAACCACAACTAATTTTGAATAAAGTTCCTTGTTTTACAGCGGAAGGTTTACGATTAAATATTAAAATTGATGAAAACGTCTGACCCTGCAGTTGGTGAAATGCAAAGGTTTTCTTAGCGTTTTGTTACTGAATTCCATTGAGACTCTTTGTGTGGTAGAACAAAAAAAAAAAAAAAACACTCAGGTTGTACACACCGGCAGTCCATCCAGAGGTGAAGCAGCAAACGCACAAGACGAGAGTGGCGTCATGTAGCAAATACACTCCTGGAAATTGAAATAAGAACACCGTGAATTCATTGTCCCTGGAAGGGGAAACTTTATTGACACATTCCTGGGGGCAGATACATCACATGATTACACTGACAGAACCACAGGCACATAGACACAGGCAACAGAGCATGCACAATGTCGGCACTAGTACAGTGTATAACCACCTTTCGCAGCAATGCAGGCTGCTATTCTCCCATGGAGACGATCGTAGAGATGCTGGATGTAGTCCTGTGGAACGGCTTGCCATGCCATTTTCACCTGGCGCCTCAGTTGGACCAGCGTTCGTGCAGGACGTGCAGACCGCGTGAGACGACGCTTCATCCAGTCCCAAACATGCTCAATGGGGGACAGATCCGGAGATCTTGCTGGCCAGGGTAGTTGACTTACACCTTCTAGAGCACGTTGGGTGGCACGGGATACATGCGGACGTGCATTGTCCTGTTGGAACAGCAAGTTCCCTTGCCGTTCTAGGAATGGTAGAACGATGGATTCGATGACGGTTTGGATGTACCGTGCACTATTCAGTGTCCCCTCGACGATCACCAGTGGTGTACGGCCAGTGTAGGAGATCGCTCCCCACACCATGATGCCGGGTGTTGGCCCTGTGTGCCTCGGTCGTATGCAGTCCTGATTGTGGCGCTCACCTGCACGGCGCCAAACACGCATACCACCATCATTGGCACCAAGGCAGAAGCGACTCTCATCGCTGAAGACGACACGTCTCCATTCGTCCCTCCATTCACGCCTGTCGCGACACCACTGGAGGCGGGCTGCACGATGTTGGGGCGTGAGCGGAAGACGGCCTAACGGTGTGCGGGACCGTAGCCCAGCTTCATGGAGACGGTTGCGAATGGTCCTCGCCGATACCCCAGGAGCAACAGTGTCCCTAATTTGCTGGGAAGTGGCGGTGCGGTCCCCTACGGCACTGCGTAGGATCCTACGGTCTTGGCGTGCATCCGTGCTTCGCTGCGGTCCGGTCCCAGGTCGACGGGCACGTGCACCTTCCGCCGACCACTGGCGACAACATCGATGTACTGTGGAGACCTGACGCCCCACGTGTTGAGCAATTCGGCGGTACGTCCACCCGGCCTCCCGCATACCCACTATACGCCCTCGCTCAAAGTCCATCAAATGCACATACGGTTCACGTCCACGCTGTCGCGGCATGCTACCAGTGTTAAAGACTGGGATGGAGCTCCGTATGCCACGGCAAACTGCCTGACACTGACGGCGGCGGTGCACAAATGCTGCGCAGCTAGCGCCATTCGACGGCCAACACCGCGGTTCCTGGTGTGTCCGCTGTGCCTTGCGTGTGATCATTGCTTGTACAGCCCTCTCGCAGTGTCCGGAGCAAGTATGGTGGGTCTGACACACCGGTGTCAATGTGTTCTTTTTTCCATTTCCAGGAGTGTATGATACTGCATCGTTTGGCACTCTGACATTGGTCTGGTGATAGTTAATGTTGACATTCCACATCATGAAAAACACAACTAGTTGAAACTGTCTTGGTATGACGTTCGTAATATCTAAAAATTTAATGATGATCTCGGTGTTATATAAGCGCAGTGACTACTCGTATTACTTCGTCATTATGAAAAGAGATAATAGCGAGAGTCTAGCACGGTCACTCAGCTACAAGACCGAATGAGAATAAACGACCCCGTCCTGCCAGACATCGTTAGCAGTATTTCCAAGTCTCAGATGAAGTAGCAATATGAAGAACTTCCTGGAGAGCTCACAACGTCCTCACTGCTAACTACAGCCTGCTCCCGCAAGCCGTGTCTAGAAATAGCAAATGGCAAATGTTTATTTTGTCAAAGCTGAAAATATGAACAATACGAACTTGTACAAAATGTCAGGGAACAGTGACATATACGGACCGCTGATTCCAAGTGGACTGTTTCTACGTCCGGTCTTGCGTCAAACACGCTTAAATTATCAAGTATACCACGAAAATGTGGAGATATTAGGGATAATAGACAAATACAACCATGTCGCAGTGTGTTTCAAAACGTGTGTAGAGATTAAAATGTATTATCTTGTCCAAACCATCGATCGATTCACCTCAGCTCGGCTATTGGGGAAACGAATACATTGTCTAATTTGTATTAATAGCCGCTAGATGTCAGTTGTCTTCTGTTTTGCTTCGTAACCGTCATGTGTTTTAAATGGATACTCGGCAGCAGAAATCATTTTGTGTTCTCGAGTTTGCGAAGTGCAATTCCACGATTACAGCGCAAGGACGTTTTGGGTGGAGATGTCAGATTGATCCTCCGAATGGGTGCACGAATTTAATCTGCTTTCCTACGTAGTCCTTCAAAATCAAGTCAATGTGTTTTGTGCGATATCCCGACCACCTGTTTACGGCCCACTCTTCTTTGATTGAAACCCGGTTAACGGTCAGCAGTATCTCGCTAAGTTACAATACTGGTTATTTCCGAGTTTGCACGAAGTCAAATTCATTTTTCAACGAGACGGGGCACCCCCTCACTGGAGTCGCCAAAAAACTCCCACAAAACCTGGAAGAGTTGAAGATCCGAGTCCGTACTGCGATAACCTCAGTGACGAAGGATATGCTTGCCCGAGTATGGGAGGAATTTTGGTATCGATGTGATGTCGTTCCTGTCGCTAATGGAGAGCATTTTGAACATCTATAATCTGAATTTGAGAAGCTCGTAATAATATGTGTGTAAAGTTCCATATTCGTATGTCTTAAAGATTAATAAATATATGCATTCGAAATATGTATATTCTTTTTGAAACACCCTGTATATCAAATAGTGAATTCCAAGAGGAAAAAAAAAAAACAAAAAAAAACGAATGTACGACTGCTGAAGCAGAAACAAAACTGAAGTAAATTGTGTACACTGATACGTTCTCCATCTCCATTTATACCATAGGTAATGCACACTAACAAGTTTCCTCATTGCTTATGTAACTTTTCCCTTCTTGTTTGATACCGAAGCAGATGGCCAAGGCTACTCCTGTGATGTTTCGAGGAGACGTATGACACCGACGGTTTGGATTCATCACTTATTAGTGACCGTTAGCAGCTCAGTTAATGTAGCAGTGAAAGGAAGTAAGAAGATAGAGCTTCCTCACCAAAAGCAACTACCGTTTCAGGAAGTGAGCACTTTACAATTATACGGAAAAGGTACTGCTGCGGTGAACTCTCTCTCAATGTCATAATCGCAGCTGAGGAAAATACCTTGCAACGTGAAAGATGAGAGCGGGGCTACCTTATAGATGGAACGTATTTCTTGGACTCGAAATAGAATACTAACTCGGAGTGATATATTGAGTGAGGACCAGTTGGAGTATTTCATTGAGAAGACAGGAAAATGTGAACCAGACCCGCAAATCACTGTCATGTTCGGATCCGAGAACGGATGATTCCAGCAACGAAAACGAATTTTCATGCCACTGTCATAGTGAGGATTTTGCAAAACCTTAGCAATTTTTTGGCAACTCTATTGTCATAACGACGGTTAATCGGACTAAATTACCTTGAACTTTTCATTGATATATCGATGAAATATTCGGAAAGATTCCGACTTAGGATATCATCCTGAGTTAGTATAGTAAACATATTTGGCTCCCAGGAGGTCTTTTTAGTCAGGAGCGACCCCTACCCTCGTCTTTGCGTTCGAAGCACATACTTGAGCTATGATTATAGGATTGAGACACTGTTTACTGCAGCAATGCATTGTGTGCTTAGTTCCTGAAACGGTAGCTTCTTTGAAAATTATTCCGAATTTTCGTGCAAAAGCTGCGTCTTTCGACTTTCTATCGCTGTTGAGTTAATTGAGCTCTAGGCGTCACAAGTCAAATGAGGAATTTTAATCCTCCGTGTCGTATGTCTCCTGGCAACTGCCCTTGGGTACCCGTAGTCTTCTGGTTCACGAATATCACGCTACATCAGTAACAACAGAGGACAGTGTCTCTGAATACAATCTAAGGAAATGTCACTGGTACAAATCTGAAATTTGTTCGTTATGTCCGTATCAGAAAAGATGGAAGAAACTACAGAAGCAATGAACAAATAAAAGAACAGATGAAAGCATACAACTCATATTTGACCATCAATTCTTGTTTGTTTCTACTTCAGTAGTCATACATCCAATTTATTCCTTAGAATGAGAAATTTGATTTACTACTCTCTGACGTCAAATATTTATTGCACAAGAATCTAATATTGTACAGATATTATATTGTCATTTTTAACTTGAACTCTAAAAGTTTTATTTTTTTCATATATACCGCCACAGCGTAGTTTGGTAATTGGCCGATAGTCAGCGCTAGTCGCAAACATGGCGAGTTAAGGTGAGGAGCTAGCATTCTGTATGTTGGAGTTCGACAAAAACAAGTGCGCCACAGCTGTTAACGGATGTTTACAGCCAAGTACGGTAAGAAGCCACCAACAACGAAGGCCATTTACCACTGGAACAACAAATTCCTTATGACCGGTTGCTTGTGCCCGGCAAAGAGAGTGTCAGTTAAGTGAATGTGGAGCGCGTACGAGAGACATTCATAAGGAGTCCAAAGAAATCAGTGAATCCTGTATCCTTGAACTTGAAACGACTCCAATGACAGTGTGGAAAGTCCTGCGACAGAAGCTGTCTATGAAACCATTCAAATTGGAGCTAGTGCAGAAGCTCAAAGACGACGACAAAGAAAAGCGTTTAGAACAAGTAACATGTCAGCCTCAGTAGCAAATAGAAACCTAACTTTACCCAGGGGTTAGCCAAAATAATTTGGCCTTCTTCAGAAGCGAGTGACACTAAACTACTGCAAGCCAAAGTTTGGCCATGTCAAGTATACACTGTGAAAAGTACTTAAACCGACAAACTCTTGGAGGTTTTAGGGACATCAAAACCAATATTTTTCCCTAATGTAATTTTTTCCTATGAGGAGTATTTAAACCGGTAGAGGAAGATTTCTCTGGTGGCAAATTAATTAATCTAACAAACACTTTTCCATTTTTGTATGACCAAGAGACAACACATTAACACAACCCAATTTCAATTACGTAGATTTTCAAAAATGTCTCCATTGACAAGAAAACAAAGGTTACACTGCCGGATCCTGTTCTGACTAACACGGGCAAAAACATCAGGAGTGTCCTGAATTGTTTCCCACACAAAAAGTGAGAATCGAGCAGTCCATGGTACAGAACCACCTCTGCCAATCCACGTGTCTGGGAACCGTCGGTCCAGGAATCGACGCACACGACGACTGAAATGAGCCGGCGCCCCGTCATGTTGGGACCACATGCGTTGTCTTGTAGGGAGCGGGACGTCTTCCAGCAATATTGGCAATGCTCTGGCGAGAAAATTGTAATACTGCCTGCCATTTAATGGCCTAGGTAGCAGATACAGCCCAATTAAACAATCCCCAACAACACCAACCTACACATTAACACAGAACTGCACTTGATGTGCGCTAGTAACTGTGTCATGCGGGCATGCGGGTTAGCCTCACTCCAAGCATGCTAACTGTGCATGTTAAAGATTCCATCACTCCAAAACGTTGCTTCATCGGTAAACAATACAAAGGATATAAATGTAGGATGCATTTCACACTGTCCCAGGTACCACTGCGAAAACTGCGCTCTGGATGGATAATCAACTAGTTCCAGGTTGTGGACACGCAGTAAGTGAAACGCACGTAACAATTGCTCTTGAAGGACTGTTCTTATATACGTCTGATTCGTCCCCATTTTACGTGCAGTTGCATGAGTGCTGATTGAAGGATGCCGCTCTACATGCTGTAAGACAGCTTCTTCAAATTGCAGCGTTCTTACCGTGCGACGGCGTCCCTGTCCAGGCAATCTTCTAAACGATCCGGTCTCACGCAGACATTGGTACACAGCATGAAATGTCGTATGATGCGGGATACGGCGATTAGGATATTGTTGTTGATAAACCCGCTGTGCAGCTCGTCCGTTGCGGTGCGCTACGTAGTACGCACCAACCATATCAGTGTACTCACTCCAGTTGTATCGCTCCATTAGTAAACGGAGACAATACGCTACTACACTGGTGGATAGCAGTTGCCTTCAACTGAAGAGCGTAATACGTCCTTCAACAACTGATGATTGTAATACGACCTCTAACAACTGAAGAGCGTAATAAGGCCTCCACCGGTTTAAATAATCCTCATAGGGAAAAATGACATTAGGGAAAAATATTTGTTTTGATGTCCCCTACAACCTCCCAAAGTTTGTCTGTTTAAATACATTTCACCCTGTATAACTGTAGCACTGAAGTAACCAGTCATAATTTACATTACTTGGGCTGAAGAGTATCGGCAGCCCCCACTGCGCGGACGAGGTGTCACTTTGTTGTTATGAATTTATTTAAAGGTTACCACATGGACCGGGAAATAGCCTCCGGCATTTTAAACTTTTTATCACAAACATTTATCGAGCTTGAGTTGCAAATTTTAATTGATGTTATTATTGCTTTGGGCTGAATCCACGTTAGCCCGGTGCCTTACCACTCCCTAATAGCTCCTACCGTACCAAACAGTAAAGTGTTTTATACTATCCAGAGCGGTGATCAGTAGCTGACGCTAACGGCAGAAGGCGAGGAATTGCAGCGCCTCTGCAGCAGCCGCTATCGGTTCTGAGCTAACAGGTCTCAGAAAGCTCTGGTGGATCTGGCGTTCAGTGCAGACAGTCGGCCAAGAAATAAATTGCAATAATTTTGTGGGACGGTACTATTATTACCGGTGTGTCAGATTATAATAATGACTTCAGAAATCAAACGAAAGGTGCTATAAAAATTCAGGCTAATTGTGGTAGCGATTGCGAGTTACTGCATTTAGATGACACGTGGTATCCTGGTATACCACGGGTGAAGCCGTCGCCGAGCAGCTCGAAGAGAGGACAAGACTTGCTCCAGAAAATGCCACAGCCTACAGTGATGCCGGAATTAAAGTGTATTGTCATTTCTGCATATCACGATCGGCGCGGACTGAAGCTCTTCGGTGACCTGCCGCCAACCGGGTTGTATGTCAAAAAGTGTACGTACTTGGTACGAATAATTCACTTGCTATTGTTTTCATTATCTCTTATTACACTAGATTAGCAGTTTATTTCAATGAAAGCGAATAGTATAAGCCTTACTTAAGGTTCACATGGTGCTACAAACCGTTAGTGCTCTTGGGTTGCCGAAAGACGATATCGCCAAGGTGTGCTTCATATAACTCTACAAAACGATGGAACATAGTACGATGTTCCTGTCGCGATTCTGTTTTTGGAGAGGATCTTGTGTTTCATGACTTGCATGCTACACCCTCAGTTGTTTGTTGACCATGCTCCAATCTAATATTCTCCAATATCTATTTTCCGCTACAGTTCTAACCTCTTGCAGTTCCCTGCAATACCATGGAAGTTATTCCCTGATGTGTTAATACATGTAAAATTCTGTCTCTCCTTCCTGTCAATATTCTCCCTACGTTCCTCAACAATTCTGCGGATTACCTCCTCGTTTCTCATCATATGAGTCTGCCCAGTTTTCAGCGCCCTTTTACAGTACCAGGTTTCAAACGCTTCATTCCCCAATTCTCCGGTTCCCCGCAGTCGATGCTTCACTTCTTTAGAGTCATGCGCTGCTGACTTCCACTCTCATAAATTTCTTCCTCAAATTAAGGCTAAAATGTGATAGTGGTGGCCTCCGTGTGGAAAGGAATACTCTCTCTGCATGTTCTGACCCGGTTTTACGTCATCCTTGATTTGTTCGTCATACATTATTTTGCTTCAAAAGTGCATTTCGTCTGCTTCTGGGTTCCTAATTTCGATGCTAATTACATCACTTATCTCGTATTTGTTAGTCCTAATTACTTTCATGTTTCTTCTGTTTACACTCAATAGACAATTTGGTCTCTATAAATTAGTCATACTTCTTCGCTCTCACTGCAGAAACCAAGCTCATCACTAAATCTTCTCTTTGATTTCCTTTCATCCTGTGTGTTAATAACACTCCTGAATCTCCGTGTCTTACAACGTTCCCAATTCATTTACTTCAGTCTTGCTTTTCCATTCTAATTTTTCCTCCAGGGTTCCGATTAACAATATTTTCTTTCTTTCCCTGTGCTTTACATCTGTTTTTCTGAGAAAATCGAACACCTTGCACAAATTTACATTTTAGAGCGGTTGCACTAGGTCAAAAAATATTAGGCAAGTGTTAAGATTTTTTGTAGTTCTTGTATCCTTTACCAGCGCAAAGCTATCTTCTATGGTGCGTTTACAGTTTTTAAAGTCAAACTGATCGCTATCTAAGAGACGCTAAACTTTTTTTCCGTTCCCTTGCGATTATTCATCGGATCTGCTTTGGCGTCTCCTGAAGAGAGCTGATTTTGTCCCATACGCCATTTTGGCTAAACGGGAGGGTTAGATGGTTTTACTTGTCACCGAGATACTTTTCGACCGATGTCCAACGAGAAGTTGATGAAATACAACAAGGGGACAATATTACATTTGGAGGCGGTACAAGAAACACTATAGGAGATGAGGAATAGAAAACTAGCTGGACAAGATAACATTTATGAAGACCTTGTCTAATATGCAGGACCTCTGTTGTTGCGTTTATTAAACAAATGTTGGAAATGAGAGGTGGTAATCACCTTATGAAGAGTAGAAGAAGTAATATCTCTCTTTAGAAAATGAACTAGATCTGCTTGTGAAAACTGTAGTGGAATAAGCCAGTTGAATCCTAGCTATAAATTATATGCACAAGTAATTAATAACATACGCAAAAGAATGGCTGACGTGCTCATGTGGAAGGAGCAAAAGGTTTCAGAAAAGGATGATCATGCTGCGACTACAGTATTGTTGTAGACGAGAATGTAAGTTGGAATCTTGTAGTGCATTTGTAGATTGTGAACAGAGTGAACGGGTACATACTATGAAATATAACGGAAAAACGAAGTTATGCTAAGTGATAAAATTTTGTCCTTAAATAAAGAAATTTTAATTGATAGAGGGAAAGAGCGAACAGAACGAACAGTAGTTAAAATATAAGCACGAGAAGAGTACTGTCGCTCACCCACCTTATTTAACACATACATGGACGACACTATGGAAGCAAGAAGGTATGCGAGAAATAAAATTAACTGCACATATTCAAATACTGTACTCTTTCCTTAAGACCAAATAATTTCGGAAACGTTTGGTAAAGCTTTACAAAAAATAAATGGAAAACGTCCAGTACTTTCTAACATGGTGCTAAATGGAAAATAAGCTGAACAGGTGTCTCAATTTTAGGCATTAGGCTATTATATAATTGCGAACATGGTATTGGTATCTACAATAAGTTACAGAAAACTGAAATGATATGTTGCACTATACATAGCAAATCAGCTAATAAATCCACCTGTGCTCACATCCGGAAGTGAGAGTTGGACAATAACTAAGAAAGAACAAATAAGGATACTGTCAGCCTAACTGAAATTTTCTGGCAACGCAGAAGGACGTTCTGTGAGAGATCAAGAAAGGGATTTTGAAATTACCGGCCGCGGTGGCCGTGCGGTTCAAGGCGCACCAGTCCGGAGGCACGCTGCTGCTACGGTCGCAGGTTCGAATCCTGCCTCGGGCATGGGTGTGTGTGATGTCCTTAGGTTAGTTAGGTTTAAGTAGTTCTAAGTTCTAGGGGACTAATGACCACAGCAGTTGAGTCTCATAGTGCTCAGAGCCATTGGAACCATTCGAATTTGAAATTAGGAAAGAATGAGATATTTTCCATGAACGCAAGAATAGATTACGAGATAAAAAATGAAAAAGAATATTGATAGAATGGGCTGAGAGCATAGAGAGACATGTTATAGACAACTAATTCAACGGATAGAGAGATATGGAAAGATGTAGACTAAGGTGGATTTTGTGAAGACGGAACAGGCTATAAGTCAACTCCTTGAATTGAGGAAGAAGAAGAAGAAGAAGAAGAAGGAGAAGAAGAGAAGACAGTTTTAACTCTAAGTGATGCTGTAACGAACCGAATGGGGTAACGCAGTGGTTAGCACCCTGGACTTGCTTTCGGGATGACGACGGTTAAAACACACGTCCGGCCATTCAGGTTTAGGTCTTCCGCTATTTTCCTAAATCGCTTAAGGTAAATGCTGGGATGCTTCCTTCGAAAGGGCAAGGCCGCTTTCCTTCACCATCCTTCCCTAATCAAAGCTTTTGTGCTCCGTCTCTAATGACCTCGTGGTCGACGGTACGTTAAACATTAATCTCCTCCTCCTCCTCCGTTGTAACGAACATAATGGTATACCAAAAACAGGAGTACGTTCTGTTCCAAAGTACAAACATGCGAATAAGCACAACATCATACCAAAGCTGACACGGATTGTATACCACAGTTAGAACTGCTGGGATTATACGAGTATAGTCAATGAATCTTTGGAAATTCGAATGTGTATCAACAACGTGAATAGAGATGTAGGGTACGCATTCAGCAATGCCTGGAAACGGGTACTTAGTACAAAGAGACCCCGAGTCACATTGCCAAAAAAATGGTTCAAATGGATCTGAGTACTATGGGACTTAACATCTGAGGTCATCAGTCCCCTAGAACTTAGAACTACTTAAACCTAACTAACCTAAGGACAGCACACACATCCATGATGGAGGCAGGATTCGAACCTGCGACCTTAGCGGTCGTGCTGTTCCAGACTGTAGCGCCTAGAACCGCTCGGCCACCCCGGCCAGCCCACCCTGCCAAAAGTTCTCGCGTTGCTCTGGGATATTTTTCAGTATTATGGTGTATGTGTTCTGAAGTCTCCTATGGCTAGTTGCAGAGTGACAATGATTCCATGATTTCATCAATTCATTAACCTACTTTCCTTCGTTTCTGTCAAAATACTTGCACAGCAGAGAGTAAGCCTACTGTACCCATTCGGTAATACGTACGACACAAAGCTTAGAGTGAAACTCTTGGACTAACGTGAAAGTACTGTGATGTGACTCAGTAACTGCTGGGAAAGTCCGGAATAGTGTCATGGTTTCGCTCGTACATTGTGTTGTTTGACGTCATACTGTAAGTGCATACTGGCCAATTCATAATCAGTAAATCTATCCACACTCCTGCTTATCGCTGTTAATATGAAAGTAATTCCACCAGAAACACATACCCGCGACAGAACTGGAGAGTAATGAATGAGACCTTAAGGACGAAATGTAAAGTGGACGTTCCTACTTTCAACATCATCTACTATGGATGAATGGAACAAGTTTGTTTCCAAACTAGACACGCAGCGCTTATCGCCGATATTTGCAGTGTTCCGCAGATCTTACCAGTGCGACCCACATACAGAGATCAGGTGCATATCAAACGACACGCAGTCACTTCGCGACTATGACAACCTTATACCGAAATGCTCAGACGGTATCCCAGTATACACACTGATGGAAACTAAGCACTAGAGATTGACTTCGCTGATTCAGATGCAATCGTTGTCCGTGGCGAACACTAACACATCCTTAAGGTCATAATAGTTAAGGTACTTCTCTGTCACTCACTGCTTTTCTCATGAACTCACCGAAACAGCGGATGATTTCATAGAATTAACTCTGCGAGCGTATAGAGAACATTTATTACAGCCTCAGAGCCGGTTCGAAGACTTCTTTCTCTAATGTATGTTCCTTCCAGGTTGGTTCACTGGGTTAGACTGTATGTGTTGCTTTTTTTATTATTAACTCGTCACTGGTTCTCTACGAAGCCACGAAATAAGGAAGAGGTTTCCCTAAATAACTGGGGCAGTGGCTACGTAGGGGGAGTGATGACAGGGAATATGTATGATACTTTACAGTTAATTTACCTAAGATTACTATGTCTTCAGTGGTGATGAGACGTACTCTTCATGAGTGTAGCTGGTATGGGACTTTCACGTTATCTTCAATACTACGCCTGACTTATTATTGGAGTAACGCACGTCTTTTCTGATATCTCTAGAAAACAATGCCCCGTTTATTGGGAGCATATTAATGCAGAGCACACAGAGGGTTGATGAGCATAAGAATGTAGGCCTTCGTGGCAGAGACGTTCCGTCGAATACCCGTAGCGTCTTATGATCGACTGTTTCGTCATTCTTGCTGATACATTCCAATGGGAACTGACTACCACCGTAGCAGGAAGGTCAAAACAGAAGCGCAAAAATGCAACACCTATGACACGATATCAGTATATAAGACTTTAGATAACAAGGAGATACGCAGTAAGGATGGTTTTCGTGAAATATTTGCTCAGGAAAATCTGGTAAAACATTCTAGGTTGGGTTGTTCTTACTCTCGTTTCCCTTCTTTTCCTCTCCTTTCCTCTACGCCTCACTCTTCTCCTACTGTGTCTTTAGATAGCATATTGATAACTGACATCATTTGGGGGTCACTCACGTAACAGCCAACGAAAATAGGCGTATAGATTCCACCGTCGTTTCTCTTTACTTACCATGAGGGCCACGTATGGCAGAGCAGACATGATGATGGCAGCTGCGGTCCACTCGACACAGGCCGCGATCTGCCGCAGACATGTGGGGTGCACCTCCACACTCTGCAAGTTGGCCATGGCGATTGTGCCCGTCGTGAAGAACTGCGTTATCACAGCCATCACCGTGATAGGCAGTCCGATGATGCCAGCTGAATCAAAACATACATCACAGCAGTTACGAGAAATAGTTAGATAATGACAGTAGGACACACGCACACGCACACTGTAACCCATACAATCACTAATGATTCCTGCTGTCCAACGTGCCACAAGCGAGCCTATGTGATACGAAACCTTGTCACTACAAGACGATGCAAATTAGAAAGAATTAGAGATCTTGCTAGAAGCGGCTGCCACTAACGGTTTCAGAGCGGAGCCATCAAAAAAATAACTGGTCAGACAAGTAAAACAGTCATAGGAGTTATAACTGATGAGGCTACATTAAAAAGAGAAAGTTTGATGTACAAAGAGTCTAAGATCACTATCTATCCTACTCAGGTGCGGTCCCTGTCAAAACAGTACAATTGTTCAAGAAAGGTAACGTACGTATCAGTGTTGATACACACAAACCGTTCAGAAGGAGAATCCGACACAACACGGGCAGAGCCAACCAGTAAACTGGGTATGTTGTCTGCAGAATTCAGTGTGGCACGTAACGTTGTATTGTACAAACTGCGCGACCGTTCAGTGTTGGATGAAAAGAACGTATCAGGCAGACACAGAGAAGTAACGCTACCTTCAGTAAACAGTTAACTGAGGACAACATGAGGACATGAATTCAATTTTGTAGATATAGCCCTTAAATTCTGCATGGATTTCATAAAAGTAGAATGATGAACCTTCTTGAAGAAACAGAAATTTACAACTAGATCAAAAAACGTCCAGACGACGTGCTTAATGGTCACACAAAAAAACTGGAGATTTTTAGATAAATTCCAATCGATTTTAGGGTTGATTTTAGGAAACTACAAGCAGGACAATACACATTTCGTCCTGTCAGACTAACGTCTATTGAATTATTTGTACAACAACGCGTGTAGCTAGATCTTATATTGCGTGATGCTTCTCAAGAATTTTATTGTGTCCTATTGCTTTTTATGATAATGAGCGGCTTTTATATGATGTAAAATATTTTGACAGTCCACTATAAATATTATGAAAGCAGTGTTAGAAGGCAAATTTTTGTGACAGTCTAAGTACCGTGAAATTGTATGACCACATTTACACGAGTTTCTTGCCTGTTTACATTATATTTCAAAAACTAAATGGTGGTTAAAGAGCATGTTCTGAAATTTATGAGTGGGAAGTATATCAGCACATACTATTACCTTAATGTGTTATGCTTAGTTTTTAATTCTTCTGTACCATATGTCCATTTGTGGGCATTGCAGTTAGTGAGACTCTTAGCTTTTGTGATGTTTGTCTAATGCAATGTATACTTCTTCTTCACTGTTATTTCAACTCCTTCATAGTGTGTGAGGCACAATAAACCCGCTCTCCAGCCAAGGAACTAATAATAACTCATTAAGATTTCAAAGAAAACTAAATAAAATGTGAAATACTTACAAAAGAATTTTAAATTGTTAATGGTGAAATTAGTGAAAGGAATCATACAGGTCGTTACAAAAGTGATATCGACAAACTTGGATATGTTGTAGTTGGTGTTGCGAGGAACAAATTGAGGATAAACAGCCGGGTCCGCAACCGTCATCCACCGACGCTGGAAGTTACCCATAGCAGCATCTTACACGAGGCCACCTCTTCGACAGCAAACGTTACTTTGTACGCTGATCGATCGTAGGTGGAACGTTTCACAATGCTGTTCGTCGTTCAGTTACTCTGTCACTATTTGAGTTGAAGAAGATGTAGCGAGTTGCTGCATAGACAGGTCTTGTATATTACAAATGCAATCGTATGCTGCCTCTGTGGAATATAGTTTCGTACACGGGTTTCATGCCGCGGTTTATTTCTCTCTTGTGTAGCAAAGAACACACCAGACTTCAGTGATTTTGGTTTATAGCACGCAGTACACATACACCGGGTTTTTGAGAGTTCACTGTTGCATGCAGTGTCGCACAATGGTCGAACGATCGCAGCTCGTCATATTTGACGGTTCTCGAGTACACAGGCACGGATCGTTGTGGATTACTGTGTTCTAAGGTTCCTTACCGATCCCTCAAGGTCTTCCTGAACATTGAGAGTCACAAATGTCAAAACGATCCCCCTTAAAACCAGAGAACCATTTTCTTGTCACGCTCTTCCCAATGGCATTATCGTCATACACGGAGTAAATGTTGCTGTCACTCCTCTACTGAAGTCAAACAGAAAAATACGTCGAAAATGTGTTGATTTCTCAACTTGGCTCGCCAAATCGTAGCGTTCACTGCAGCACTCATCATCTCGAGATGGCAATATGTAAACTCAAATAGCAAAAGTGAACTACAAATAAAAATGTGACAACTGATAAATAAACCATAGGAAGCGGAATGCCAACATGAAAACCAAAAAGCTACGAACTTATGCACTAAACTTATTTAATAAAATATTCATAGCATACAAATAATCGCACATGTCCAAACTGCAGTTATAATAATAATGTGGAAATTTTACGGATTGTGGTTTACACAGCCACTAACTCAGCGTGTCACCTTATGTGCAGGGTTCTACGGGATGTGGTTACGTTGGCGTATTACGTTACTCTGTTTAGATTCGCAATTTGCTCTAGGTTTCTGATATGCTGTGTTGTAGCAGACAAGGTGGCGGAAACCATGGACTGCCATTCTGGTAATCACGTGTCTCATCGATAAGTCATCCTTCGTCCATGATCGGTCAGTCATTGCCTGTGTGCCATAATATTCTCTTGGAATGTCATCTCTTTTTTCCTTCAACGTTTTTGAAAATGTTTCCGAAGTGTAGGTGTTGGACAGGATAAAGTTTGTTCCCTACGTATTCAAAAAAGAAATATACGAGGCTGGAATGCATGGTTTTGCACACGCGATTGCTTCCATTATATACGTCGCCTTTTTCTTGTGTTGTTAGGTTTTTCAATGTGAGATGCGGTCCGCCAATTTGTATACCATACAACAGTATTGCGAGATTTTGGCTCTGAATAGTGATATTGCGGTCTCTAGGAAAAGGAATCTGATATGCTGAATTGCAGTGCTTTCCCTTTTACATGTTTTGTGAAACATTTTGCACTCCTTTGTATGGTTACACCAAGGTTTCCTCCACCCCTTACGAAGATAATTGCCGGTGCGAGTGTTTCTCCTCCATTTATGAGTACAATCGGCTCTGTTGTTACTGTATTTGTTTCGAAATTACATTTAATGCCAAGATTTTTCATATCGTTTATTACTACTCGTAGCCTCGTAATATCTTGCGAGATTACGCCCATCCTTCTGGGTCATTATCCTATTTGTTCCGCCACAATGATAAACAATAATAGATTTAGTTTGTGTTACGGAAGTGCTCCATTTTATTTTGGTGTTGGCTCTGATACTGAGAACTTGCCTGAGCTTCTTACTTTGTTCCATCATTGTAGGCCTACTGCACTTATGATCTTGATTTTCCATAGGGTTTCCTCTAATTTTTTGTCACTAGCTTTATGTATATAAGATCAAAAACTTCTAAAGTCTACTAATACTAAGTGCGGCTTTTCTCTCTCTTCAAGAGATTCCCATACTTACTTTAACAGGAATTTTACTGCGATCACAGAAGATCTACTTTTCTTGAATCCAGTTTGGTTTTTGGGAAGGAGGTCATTGATTATTTCTTTCATTCTTTCCCCTATTACCCATATTTTTGGAGTATTTTGGAAGGTAATTTTTCCATTGCTATGTCTATTTATTTGGTGAGGTCTTTGGGGTCTTCTTTCCCTTCACATTGCACTTTCATTATTGTCTCCAATGTTCTGTAGTAGAGGCTATTTCTGTGCACTTACTCTAAAGTTCTGTTTACAATGGTGCCATTAGTATGTGAAAAACGGTATCCCATTTGAGTCAACTGATATTTCAAAGTACTGCACTGAAAGGCTGTTTGAATGTTGCGGGGGTGTGGTTAAATTTAGTGGAGCTAATCTTCTAACTGTTGTTATTTATAGATCCCCAGGCTCAGAATTCACAACATTTTTGCTAAAGCTAGAGGAGGTTCTTGGTTCACTTCATAGGAAATAAGAAAACTTAGTTATATGTGGTGACTTCAGCATTAGTTGTATAAGTGATTGTGGAAGGAAAAGGATGCAAGTAGACCTCCTTAATTCATATAATCTTATGCAAACCGTATTCTTTCCACCGAGAGTGCAAGGAAACAGTAGAACAACCATTTTTGTTCATTCCTCATTACTTGAAGGGCATTCTGTCAGCAAAAAGGTGAATGGCCTTTCAGATCATGATGCACAGATTTTAACTCAAAAAGATTTTTGTGCTGCAACACATGTTAAATATAGATATCAACTTTTTAGGAAAGCTGATCCAGTTGCTGTAGAGACCTTTGTAAACCTTATCAAGGAACAAGAGTGGCCAGATGTTTATAGTGCTGATACTGTAGAAGATAAATATAATGCTTTCCTCAAACTTTTCTCGTGCTCTTTGAAAGTTGCTTTTCGTTAGAACGTTCAAAACAGGGTACTAGCACAAACAGGCAGCCTGGGTGGCTGACTAGAGGGATAAGAATATCCTGCAGAACAAAGTGGCAATTATATCAAAACGTTTGAAATATTCAGAATCTAAATGCAGCAGCCCATTACAAACAGTATTGTAAGGTGCTTAGAAAAGTTATTAGGAAGGCAAAAAGTATGTGGTATGCAGATAGAATAGCTAAGTCTCAGGATAAAATTAAAACATATGGTCAGTCGTAAAGGAAGTGGCAGGTCTGCAGAGACAGGCCCAGGACAGTGCGTAGTGGGAGTATCCGTGTTACTGATAAGTCGCATATATGTACAGTATTTAATAATCACTTTCTGAATATAGCAGGTGAACTAAGTAGAAACCTCGTCCCAACAGGGAATCATATAGGGCTCGTAGAAAAAGGTGTTCCGAGACTGTTACCAGAAATGCTCCTCCATGATACTGACAAGAGGGAGATTGAGTTAATAATTAAATCACTAAAGACCAAGAACTCTCATCGATATGACGGGGTATCAAGCAGGATACTGAAGTATTGTTCTATGTATTTTAGCCCAGCACTTGGCCATATCTGTAACATTTCCTTTAGGAGTGGTCGATTTCCTGACCGATTAAAGCACTCAGTAGTGAAGCCACTTTATAAAAAGAGACACAGGTATAATGTTGACAATTGTAGACCTATTTTTATGCCATCGGTGTTTGCTAAAGTTATCGATAGGGTGGTATATACAAGGTTGCTAGAGCATATAAATTCACATAATTTGCAGTCGAATGTACAGTTTGGTTTTAGAAATGGTTTAACAACTGAAAATGCTATATTCTCTTTTCTCCGTGAGGTTTTGGAAGTATTAAATAAAAGGTTCCGAACGTTAGGGATTTTCTTTGATTTAATGATGGCTTTTGACTGTGTTGACCACAAAATATTACTGTAGAAGTTGGACCATTATGGAGTAAGGGGAGTAGCTTACAATTGGTTCGGCTCTTACTTTAAGAACAGAAAGCAGAAGGTAATTCTCCTCAATATTGAGAGTGGTGGTGATGTTCAGTCCCAATGGGGCACTGTTAAGTGGGGCATTCCCCAAGGATCGGTGCTGGGGCTACTGCTGTTTCTCATTTATATAAGTGATATGCCCTCTAGTATTACAGGTGATTCAAGTGTTTCTGTTTGCTGATGACACCAGCTTGGTAGTGAAGGATCTTGTGTGTAATATTGAAACAGTATCAAATAATGTAATTCATGAAATAAGTTCGTGGCTTGTGGAAAATAATTTGATGCCAAATCACAGTAAGACTCAGTTTTTACAGATTCTCACTCACAATTCAACAAGAACCGGTATTTTGATCAGACAGAATGGGCATCTTATAAGTGAGACGGCACAGTTCAAGTTCCTAGGCGTTCGGATAGCTAGTAAGCTGTTGTGGAAAGCCGTGTTCAGGATCTTGTTCAGAAACTAAATGCTGCATTATTACCATTAGAATAGGATCTGAAATAAGTGACAGTTCAACACGAATAGTAGTCTACTTTGCATATTTTCATACGCTTGTGTCATATGGTATTATTTTTTGGGTTAATTCTTCTGATTCAAAAAGGGTATTTTTTGCTCAAAAACGGGCTGTTTGAGCTATGTGTGGTGTAAGTTCGAGAACCTCTTGTCGACCCCTATTCAACAGTCTGGGAATTCTGACATTGCCCTCACAGTATATATTTGCTTTAATGTCGTTTGTTGTTAAAATATTAGATTATTCCCAAGAGTTAATACTAGGCAGGAAATCAAATCTGCTTGTGGAATGCACTTCCTAGACTCTTGTGCAGAAAGGAGTGCAGTATTCTGCTGCATCCATTTTCAATAAGCTACCACAAGAACTCAAAAATCTTAGTAGTAGACCAAACACTTTTAAGTCTAAACTGAAGAGTTTCCTCATGGCTCACTTCTTCTATTCTGTCAAGGAGCTCCTGGAAGAGCTGAAAAATTAAGCAAGTTACAGTGTTGCATTGTTGATTTTCTTTATTTAAACTTACGAATTGTCGCCTGAATATGTTACTTATATTTCAATTTATCTGTTTCTGCTATCGAGTTATAATTTCATATTGCCTCTTTCTATAACGATGGAGACTTCTCCTTAATTTGGTCCCACGGAACAATAAATAAATATATAAATAATTTAGTGCTGTGTCTCTAATACACGCACTATATTATCTTTCAAGGCCTACGGCTTTCTTGTTATTGGTGCTGTTAATGGGATACTTGACCTCCTTATAGTAAACAGTGCCCATTTTGTAGTTGTATGTGACAATGCCTTCTTTTAGACGTGCTTGTAGCCTTTCAGTTGCACTTCGTTAAGTATGTTTTGTAAGTGTGTCTCCCAATCTTTCATACGACGTTGTAGCGTATTTCATGAGTGTGCCGCTATGTTTCGGTCGCTTGTGGCTTCTTCCGCTAGTTTCTTTCCTTCTCTGTCCCAAAATATTCTCTTTTTTCCTTTTAGGGTTTTTCGGTAGATATATCGATTCTTGACTTAAATTCTGAGAAATGTAGGGTTTCGTACACAACGTCTTTATAAGGTGTAGTGTTCTTATATGCCGATGTCTCCTCTTTAGTCTTCCTCTTGTTTATTGTTTATCCCGGCTTCTTGAGATCTCTCGCGAAGAAATGCGATACAATACATTCAATAGTGGCGTGGGACAATCAATGAAGTTACAAAACAGTCAGTAATTTAACTTTTGAATCAGCCGGTTTATTGACATTTCTGGAAATAAAATCACTCTCATATATTCATACAGTCAGCAAATTTCGTGTAACAGTTTATATGCATAATGGGACTTATTGCGTCGCAAATCGTTCTTATGATTTAATTAATCAGCGTTACAGTGCTGCTAACCAACGTGATCAACAAGGCAATATGTGTCTAAATTAAAACAGAACCTCCATATTTTGCTTTAGGTTCATTTTTGTCAAAATCAGCAATTGTCTCAAAATTAATTTCCAACTCAGTTCATTAAGTCCGAGCGCGTTTGCAACGATGGTACGCGATTCACTGGAGAGTTCGATCAAGCACTAGCGTGCAAGGTATTTCAAATCGAGCGTGCAGGTTTCAGTTTTCCCTAATGAACTAAACGACTCTTTTGTAATAACGTGACGTGTATATCTCACGTTAAGTCTAAATGAAATTGGATTTGTCTCCATTCGGGTGAAAATCACAAAAAGCAAAATTCACCGCGCAGGTCAGGGAACTGTCCACGCTCACTTTTAGCACTTTAAGTGATAACTTGTCTCAGAGTAAAAGCCGCACATAAATTCACACTTTTTCATGCGCAGAAAATTGATAAACACCTTTATATTAAACTGATAAATTATAACCTGCATTTACTATCATCTCCTATTCTGAATAAACTTCAAGAACTTGTGTTTCATAATCTCTAAAATTTTATCGCCTGAAAGAAACTATAGTTTGCTGAAACGGATTCAGATAACGGTCAACTAGTGTCTAGACGATGACGTCACGAATCGATATTTGCTTGTAATGAACGAAATACTTGTACTGAAAAACACAGTCAGTTGAGTAATTTACTGACTCTTATAACAAATTTTGTACCCTTTGCATCGCTACACCTAGTACGTCTTTTAGTAGTGTGTAGCACACTATGTCGACTCATTGTTTCTTTCTTCTCTTATTCCTAGAGGTGGCAGCTTGTCTTAGGACTTATTCCAGTCCTTGATATGGTTCCTGTAGTTGTGCGTTGTTTATTAGAGTTTCAAATTGTTTTCCGGTGTGTGATTTTGCTTCCACTTTCCAGATGTCTATTACTCCCGGAAATGCTTGTTTCTTCTTTCTTGTGGTTTTCGCAATTCTCCTTTGATGCCTATTTCCAGAGTAATATGTCTCCGATGTGATAAGCGATTTGCTGTCCTCGAGAGGTGTTATATTACCCTTAACTGGTCCCCTTATGAGCTGGATTTGTATTGTGCTTCAGCCGTTGTTTTTCTTCAGAAAAAGACCATGAACCACCTCGCACTGTTCTCGACACAGAAGATTATGGTGTGAGTAGAGTACATGGAAAATGAAGCAGTCATTCAGGTTATTTGCGTATAAGACTTGTTATTCTGAAGGCAAAGGTGATGTTTATGTTCTCTTCTGAAAAAAAGGAAATAAGGTCGATTAATCACGTGAATTTAAACAAATGAGAAATACATTTTTAGTCAATGTGGTGTTGGTCTAAAGCTAGTCGTTATATCTGGAGATATGATCTGAAGTTTCAAAGACATCATCAGTATGTTACAATGGAGTAATTGGAGATGTAACAACTTTTTTTGGAAAACACTATAAGAAACGACATGTCCCGTAATATTTATTTATTTTTGTACTAAATAAACAGTTTTTGAACCAGAGAGATTTGGTTTCTTGTTCTCTTGGATCCGAAAACGATTTTTACATGTTGTTGTCCAACAGAAAGACGCATCACTGAAAAAAATAATTAATACCGCAGTTTCCATACATTCGCTCTCTTCGGGATGGACAGAAACACCAAGTTTTATTTATTTTCATTCTGCTATAAAAGCATCAGCTAGGTAAGAAATTTGATTGGTACCTCGAAGTTAAACAGAAGACCTACAGTCTCATACACTCTCCACTAATTTCCTTCCTAAATTATCATTTTTTTCTTTTAAATTTTGAAAATATTGCTATTCCGCCCACTTTATCGTAATTTTGTACATGCATTCTGCACTTGAAATCTCTTATAGTGATTTACTCTCAGATGGCTTATTTCAGAGTCAGTAGTTGTTTTATTCGATTCGAAATAAGCTGACATCACTGTAATGTATTTTTATCTGTCGGGATAGTATGTTTCTGTGTGATAATTGTGGTTGCTGGCGATAATTCTGTTTTATGGAGTAAGTTACTCCTCCCGTGTGCCTTCATCTATCGCCTTGGTTAGCTAGAAAATGACTGCACTGACATCCTGGGTGTTGCGATTTTTCGGTTGAAACGGTGCTGTTAGTATTGCTCTGTGGAGCCATATTCATTGCACTATCAAACTTTCTATATTCCAACGGAACGCCTTTAATTTTGTGGTCGGTGTTTTTGTGTCTTATTTGAGGGCCATCCCTCCATTATCCGGAGAAAAACGAAGAAAGCGAAAATTCCCGGGAACCATGCCCTCTTAACTGCACTTCTAGGTTTGCATCTATCTATCTGACACGTCAGTAACTCGTATTGTCCAGATCGTCTCCTCTCTCTTTTGTTGTTCACTGCCATCCGTGCTCTTTATCTGGATGTATGATATTTAACAGGAGCAAAGATAGTACGACCTTCGAATGTCTTCTCGCACCAACTGCTTATTTCGCATGTAAAATAGTGTATAAGAACAAGGATTTGGTGTTTTGGTGCCATTGGTAATAGTTTATGTAATTTACAAAACTTTAATCTATGTCTGTAGCATCACCCCATTTAATATTGCTGAGGTATTACACTTAAAAGGCATTACAAGACTTTCTAAGTTTCACATGTTCTACAAAATACAGAATAAGTAGTGTAAAATATTATTTCTGCCATTTTTATGCTACTATAAGCATGAATTGTTACTGCCATTCTGTTCTTTACCTTCATTGCCATTCTGTTGTTTATTTTTAGCCTTCTCTCCCTTCGTAATGGCCTCATGACCAAAATTGCAATATTGAAAATATATAATTTCTACAGTCAATGGCCACTACGGTTTGTCAATGGCCACTATGTTGTCTTTAAAAAAATATTACAAGATGAGAACGCACGCCTTAAGGCATTAAACAATTTTGCCTGATTTAACGAAAGTCAACATGTCTAACATATTCAGATGAGTTTTCAAATATTAATGGGTATCAACTTCAGGGATAATGAGACCAATGTATCTACCAGAAGAGAAAGAGTCTTAAAAGTTGCCAGGTTACTATAAGCATATGGCTAATGAACGGAGAAAGCTTCATTTCGAAAACAGAAAGTCTGCGCCTTTAAATGTTCCCAGAGCATCAGTGACAATATTGCAACTAAACACAATGGAGGGTGCTACAGCGACAGCAGCACATTCCGAAGTCATAGAATAGTTTGGTGTGGTCATACTGCGTCCAGAGAGGCCCTACAAAGGGGTGAACCACCGGTAGGCCTCCTACAAGAAATCTCTCTAGTCACTGAACTGACAGCATAAATTCAGTGTCTGTATCTAACCTCTAATCAAAAACCACAAAATTCCAAGATTTCAGTCAGTATTCTGTATTCAGTTAGAATGCAGCCTGAAAAGATCCAAAAAGTAAAGGGTTTAAGATGTAAGAAGGTTTCATTCAGACATTTACTCGCTACAAAATTTCCAAATTAGAGTAAATTGCAAGCTACAAGTAATAACGAACTCATATGACGAGCTGAAGTTCAAGCTATCTAGTGAGTCGTAGCCTGCGACCAATCTAAAGCCTATTGAATTCGGAGCTGAAGTGCAAAAATTTTATCAGCATGAGGCAAGAGTTAGGAGAGAAGGACCAACAGTTAACATGGACAGAATTACAGATTCAACATTTAAAGAGGTGTCACTTAACCAAAGCAATACCATTCGGACAATAATTTCATTGAGACAAAAATAGGAGATAACATTGTATGGACTAAGTGAGGCGCTAAAGCCGACAGCTCAGTGACAGTACAGCAAAAAAGCTCGACCGCAGAATGAGGGAAGAAGGATGTCGATTTCACGACAGTTCATCTTTACTTACTAAGAACTGGTTCCCGAAACATTGGCCTGTGACAGATGTCCCCAGTGTAAAACACAAATTCAGCTCAGTCAGTTGCCTCTAAAAATCAGTCAGACCCCAACACGAAGCGTTTGCTACAATCAAGAACGTGCTTGTCCACTGGGAACCCAGTAACCTCGACCATGACCAGGAAGGGTACGTTCATGGAAGACGCGGCTGTCTAAGATAGTCTGATACCAATCCATTCACTTACAAAGGCTAATCGCAGTCCCAACTGAAACTGAAACGTCTATGACAGCATTTGGTAGCCTGCAATGTTCTCGCGCCTATTAGAAATGCAGGCCGAGGAAATCCGGTTTCTAACTCACGGATGGAAACAGAAGAGTGCCGTACGTTTTACTCGTGTATCGTAACTTTCAAACGAAAGGTCTGATTTTAATTAAATTACAGAATGTACGTTGGTCGGTAAGGTAGCTCAGCGTATTCGGTCAGAGGTTTAGCTGCCCTCTGTAATATAAAAACTGAGTTGTTGGATCAACGATCAACTTGAACAAGCGTCATGGGACGTCCTCCCCGAAGAAATACAACAAACAATATCGAACAAAATGAGATAAATAAAACAGCCGCTGCCGTCAGACTAGACGGCTCACAGGCCAAGGCAGTCACGAGTTGGATACGAAAACACATTCGCACTATCTAGCAAAAAGTGGTCGAATTACAGACAAGAGCAAATGGGGCGCTGTATAGACAATTTAACATTACAGGCAACAACAGGAAGTAGTGCATGAAAATTGCAACTTACCGTAAACGGTCCTATTTTATAAATGAAATATACCTCAAATGTACATTAAAAAATGTGAAACTGGAAAGGGAACCGATGTTTAAGAGTCTACATTGAGGAGAATGTCGCTGTTCAGACCATTTTCATTTAGCGGCTCTATACCTTGAAAAGAGGTTTTGTTGCGTAATTGCAACTGTCCGTTCAATGTGAGACCGTCCTTCATAGACAGGTGTTTAAAAATCTCTAGCTCTTCTTAGATGTTAAGAGTAAAGCCTTTTTACTCCCTGTGCAAGAGCTGGTCGTCTTTTACATCTTTAGGAATATGTCCTGTGATTAACAAATGGCCAGTGAAAGTTGAATTGTGAACACAGATGCCGTTTTTGCCCAGAAGGTATTCCCTGAATCTTGTCGAAATAGCTCGGCCTGTTTGGCCTATACAACAGGCAGGACAATTGCCACAAATAAATTTATAGACATCAGAATTATGCAGAGGGGAAAGCGTAGATTT
The DNA here is from genome assembly GCF_021461385.2 of Schistocerca piceifrons. Lineage (NCBI taxonomy): Eukaryota > Metazoa > Arthropoda > Insecta > Orthoptera > Acrididae > Schistocerca > Schistocerca piceifrons. The sequence goes on from NC_060140.1 coordinate 158,780,954, forward strand.
CAAGTTATGTAAGATGTTACTTTTTAAATAATTATTACTGGAGAAGGCTTCTCCAAAGTTATATTTATTTTGAAGTAAACGCTGTATCCTGTCGGAAACTGGGTCGAGCAGTGGTATAGAGAAAAATTTTCTCTTGTCATTAGGTTCAATATTAGAAACGCCTAGGGTGGTGACTGTCTTATCAGTTTTCCTACCAAAAGTACTATCTGCTACAGAGGGAGCATAGCCGTTATTGGCAGCCACAGTTCTAATAAGATTGATTTCAGAATTGAGATTTTCAGACAAAAGGTGGTTCTATGAATAGCTGAATGAAAACAGGCCATCTTACGAGAATGCGGGTGTACTGATGTGAATGGAGTAATTTGATCAGAACTTGCGGAAGATAGTGAAGCTAACTTTGTCGTCTACTATCGTAAGAGTGAGGTCTAGAAAATTAAAGTTGACTCTAAGTCTTACTTAATCTATTTCGGAATAAAGACACAACCGCCAACGACGCGTGCCCTCCTGCGACTGCCCTTTCGAGTCGCCACATTTGGTCAGCCCCCCCCCCCCCCCCAACCCCTCTTCAAAGCTCGCTACACACCGGGCGACTCGCGTTCGTGGTTTGAAGCGTGTGTTATTACACCACTATCAAGTCACTGCGGGACGTTGTCCTTGTAAGACAGATTAATGCACGAATCTAAGTTCATATGTAATTATATAAAAATATGATGTAAAATAAATAAGTAACAATTCTTAAACAGTGTTGGGTTAGTTAAAGACAGATTAGTGTTCATGTTTCGCATAATAAGTAAGTGTTAGTTTGCTAGCTACTTTGAGGTTTGGATGCGGGATGCGCACTACTGGAAGAGATGACGTCAAAGAGAAGATGTAATAAAATGGAACACCTACAACCTCCATTTCGATGCCATTTATTATATGGTTACCAGTTTCTGTGATTCAGTGGACAATCTTCAGACCTTAACTGGCCATCAGTGGCCAAATTCTATGAACTGGTTTCTGTGGACTTTCTCCATGACACAACATCGTTGTTACAGTGTACTGAAACCATTTCACAGATGTTGTTTATCACTGATGGAATCGTGTTTATAATTAGAGTTAACACCCTCAGCGTCTGCTACGGCCTGAAGATGATGAATTGAATCATAGAAACTGTTAGCATCATAATAAATAACGTCGAACGCACAGCTGTAGGTGTTTCATTTCATTACATAAGTGAACGGCAGAAGCCTCTCAAACCTCCAGTCGGAGAGATGGACAAAAAATGGTTCAAAGGCTCTGAGCACTATGGGACTTAACATCTTAGGTCATCAGTCCCCAAGAACTTAGAACCCTTAAACCTAACTAACCTAAGGACATCACACACATCCATGCCTGAGGCAGGATTCGAACATGCGACCGTAGCAGTCCCGCGGTTCCGGACTGCAGTGCCTAGAACCGCACGGCCACCACGGCCGGCTAGAGATGGACACACAAAAACTCAAAAGAGGCTTATACCCAGCAGTAGTGAAAGTATATACTTCGAAAAAGGGTAACTGCTGTTTTAAAGTGTCATTTTTTAAATTTGTTTAGCGTTTCACCGACGGGACGTCGCTAAGACCATAATACTACTTATACAAAAGGAACAATAGGTATTTTTTTGATTTTTTGTTTTCGAGAGTTTTTAGTGTCGACTTCATTTATAGTTTATGATTCATACAGCATTGCGTATGATCACGCTAGCAGGTCGACAAAGAGACATAACAACGTTTGAGCTTTTAAGACTTTATTAAGAGACATACAGAGAGATGTCCACTAGTTTTAATCTACTAATCTACTTTCTCGAACTCTTATCATTGAAACACCTCTTACCACTACTGGACAGAGATGTCAGTGTTTTAGAAACTCTGGCGTCATAGATGGTTTCTTGATTAAGGGCTGAACAGCCACTGGAACTAGTCAGTGGAGGATGTGAGAAAACAGTGATCATGAAATGTTTTAACTAAAGCATCCGAGAGAGCAATTCATTTCATACTTCGTGAATCATGAAAATCTCTTAACAGAAGCAGCATTAAAGAAAAAAATGTTTTTCAAACCAGAGATTTATGTTAACGTAATACAGATTTCGTCAAGCAAAACAGCGATTTATAGGTGCGCCATGATACGGAGAGCGCAGCTGAATTATTGCCCTACTTAGCGGTTTAGCAGCAGTACTGATGATGCGTTCCTGTCCGAACAGAGCGTGCATAGCTTTGTACAGTAGCCAAGCACGACAATGCGAGGATTGGCTGCGAGCGACAGCCGTGAAGACTCTGAGCGATCTGGTGTTCCGCACATAATCATTAACAGTTCAGAGCCAGAGCAGGGGGCCTTCGACAGGAATGGCGTGAGAAGCCTGCGTACAGTACTGCGCCATGGATTCCGTGCCATTTGACCTTCGTCACTGCCCAAATCGGCAGGTGCAGGGAGTTGTCTGCTTCTAAGAATGTAGATGGAGGGTGGCTGGGGGAAGGTAATGTTTGTGGCTCCGTGTGTCTGGAGGACTGGGTGATCACTGTCATCATGGATCATGGAAGCTAAGAGACACACAGAGTCTGTAGAAAGCCGTAGGGGAAGCACAACAAGCGAGTAATTGAGCAAAAGTCAGTTGCGAAGACGGAGCAGCATGTTCAATCGGCAATCAGTGGTGTCAGCCTGATGGAGTCTGCGCCACCCCTGAGAGTATCCGACGACACGATGACGAAAGTCTCGGAGTCATCTTGACAATTGCTACTCAGAACTTTGTTACTGGATAACACACTAAAAGAAGTCTGACTACCATTAGCATCTTCGCCCTGAATTACTAGTTCTGAATGTGACTAACAGTGTTCTGTTTCCATATTCCCTGGAGGAAGTGAGAATGGCAATAATGAATTAAAAAAAAAGGAAAGCATCAGGACATGATACAATATTGGCGGAGGTGTTGCATCAGCTTTTGGACCAAATTGTGCCATATACAACAGTGTTATTAAAAGAACGTCTTTTGCAGGGTCAGGTGCCCAGGATCTAGAAAAGCTCCAGTCTTATTGTACTAAACAAAGGGGAAGGCCAGACCCAAAAGAACCGAAACCTTACAGCCCCATTAGTTCGGTGAATGATCTAGCCAGAGAAAAGGTAACTTTGTGCGCCGCCTCCTGAGGGACCACAGAAAGTTAGTAGGCATGAACCCCTAGCAGTATCCTTTCAGGTAAGGGAAATCTACAGAGGATGCGAGAAATCATGCAATGAATATGGGAAACACGTCGGATGACACGTATGTTATAGCCATAACGAATGATATAGCTGGGGAATTTGATAATTTTTGGCACTCTGCTCTTTTCAGGAGAGTGAAACAGATGGACTATCACAGATGTCTCTGTATCAGTCTGCTAGATTACTGCACAGAAAGGCACGAGCAGTTAGAATGTACTGGAGTGAAAATTATGAAAGACACACTAAAATACTCCCCACAGGGCTCTGTATGTGGTCCAGAGCTGTGGGATATTGGAATAGTGTCATAACTCTACCAGCTTCAGAGTGTAATAAACGCTAGAGGCAGCATCGTTTACGCTGACGATATGCTAATTACAGTATTTGCTAATACACATGCTAAAATAGAAGAAAATACTGGGGTAGCTCTTGAAAGCCGGAATAACTGGTTCGTGAAAGAGAAATTAACTATAGCAGCTTATGAAGCGGTTCACGTGTTACTAAAATGAACATTATCAAGAATGACAAATACCGAAATCAGAATAATTGACCAGCGCTGGAAAAAAAAGCAGTATTTAGGTATCTTGGAATTACCATCGAAGAAAAGCAAAATATTCATGCACATGTAGAAATTGTCTAGCATAGAGGCATTAAAATTCCAAATAACATAGCAACAATAGGCCGAAAAACTATTTAGCTGCCTCTAAGTGGCACAAGAACATACCAAACGCAATCTTGCTTGCTATTGTGTGCTACTGGTCGAGTGTTGGGCTCACACATCCAGAAAAGTAAGGACAGCATAGGCTCTATGGCGAGCACAGAGAAGTGCACACTTGCACCTGACAGGCGGATATAAAAACAACACCAACTAAGGCGCCGCAGGTGATATTGGGTTTTCTACCTCAAGACACAGCACTAAGCAAAAGAGATGAACAATGGTTTTGATAAGTTACAGGAGGTACTGAGCACAAGAGCCGTATCGAATTAGGAAATAAAAGCACACATTAATAGATTATGCCAAGGTATTTGGTACTGGGATAACCCAGGTATAAGAAACAACTAGTTCCCTCCTAGCTCAAATGGTAGAAACGGGAGGGGAATGGTAAGGTGCAAATCCATTTTACAAACATACTTGAAAACAGATTAATTGTTTGTCTCTTCAGAACACAGACGGTCAGTTCTGAAAACTTTAAGCTAACTCTGATAACCAGCGTTGAGGAACATAGTTAGCTTTACAAATCCGACTGCTTACAGTAGAGTAATACAGAAAATAAACGATGTGTAGAAAGAATCCCAACAATCTTTAAGTATGCCTTTTCCTCCTTAAAACAAATAATTACAACTCACCAATTAGCAAGCGGTTGGCTCGAGAAATTACTCAAGACAATCAATTAAACAACAGATACATTTTTTGCGAGCCGGCTGACAAGTTTAGGGGGGGGGGGGGGGGAGGGGGAAAGGTTGACCGTGGTGCCACAATATTGGTGTTACTTTTACCAACAATAAATCCTTCGGTGAACATGCTGGCCTTTTTCCTTACAATAGTCGGTCTCTTGGGGCTTCTGCTTAGAGTAGCTTGTGACATCTGTAACATAGACCTATTAGTGCCATTCACAGCCAAGGAGACACAGCGCTTAATTAACATGTTTCATAACGGCTACAAACGTACGCAAACACCCTCTTTGCCCCCCCCCCCCCATCCACACACACAGAAACTTCGCAATGAAAAGCAATTACAATTATTTGAATTATTCCTTGTTATTAAAGCCCCATATCCAAATTAATTTTAACCTTTAATTTAACCATCTCTAAATTAAGCCAAAAGATGATTGCTCTCTCTCATAACAGCTTAACAAATCAACAGTCTGAGTGCTTTCCAGACACTTCAAGTAAGAAATAACTATTTGGCTACTACGAGCAACAGCGCTCGATTTTATGAAACAATTCCGCATCAAAAGGAGTGCAAACAGTTTGAGCCAGTTACTCGTACTCCGCAAGCTCAAAGTAAGTCGACAGCTAGTCACTAACACCTCCTCGGTTTACGAGAAGCAACAATCACAGCCCACTTAACCAGACCAGAATTACAGAAAGTTCAGTGATCTTCCACATAGATAACCTTTACGTAATGGTTGAGTAAAGAGGAACTCCCTTTGAAGCACTACATATGTAAAGTACAGCAAATCAGCAACAATAGAACATTGTAGGTTTTTTTAATGCATGAACTTTGTACTAAATTATAGCCAACTGAATTTAAGATTTTTTTTAGGGGGAGAAAGAAACATAAATAGTTAAATGTGGGAAATTGGTAATATCAAATCACTTAAAATACCAACCTGTTTCGTAACGTATACGTTCAGTAGTGCAATCCCTTCCCAAATCAGCATATAATAGCGCAACTGTACTCGTACTTCTACCGTAACCAGGCTGTGGGACGCATAAATGATTTAAACAGCCGCGTAGCATCCAAACCAACAAAAGAAGTGAACACAGTGCAAATTGGTCCCTCAGACTCGATTACAGCACTCTCATCGGACTCGCACTCGGCGACCACACCGGCTCCGCGCAAGCACAGCAGACAACGCACCTCTCAGTGCACCGAGCGCTCGCTCTCTGCCTCTGCTAGCAGGGGCGTGGCCCGCCACTTCGCGAAGTTTCTTCGCACCACGACGGAAAAAGCTTGAAGGACTCGAGAGCAACCGACACGCCTCGCGCGATTAAACAGTCTTCCCATCAAAGACCCTCAGACCAGCATCTATGATCAGAAGACTAAACTAAGGACGACCATCGATAACCAGAGAGGCATTACTCTGATAGAGAAGCCAACGCGCACGGCTCAATATGTAAGTAGCCTGTTTAAATGTTAGTATGGTAGTTGGGCTACAGACTGTAAGGTAAAGGCGGGACAGCAGCAGCACATTTTTTTTAAATTGACTTTTATCAACATGTAAACACTTAAATCGCAATAAAATTAGGCAAGATTGATGGTCCGAACATTGTAATTTATTAGATATACCAGCGCATTACAGAAAACTTTATAACAAAGGAACATTCTTATGATGTACAAAGGATTCTAAATTTCAATTAATTAGTAAGTGGCGGCAAGATGCCGCAGAAGGGAGGGACAGATGGCCAATGGCAAAATACATTGAAAATGACAATCACTTTGATTTTTGTTTTTCAGGTTTATTTGTAAGTCGTCCACATAAACGACACATGTTCTCATTGAGAGTGCACGATTCATGAAGCCACCTAGAACATCCTACATACTGAACCAGTCAGGGGTAGACTTTGTATCTTATTGATGTTCAAGGCGCTCTTAACATTCATTTTCTTCGAAATTTAATTCATCAGAGGAACTACCGTGTGGGGAAAATCAACATCATCTTCTGAAACTTAGTCATCAAACAGACTCTTCTTTGGCGGTTTTTGCCCACTGGTGTTGGGGATTTGATTTCTTTTAACTGCTACATTTTTGTGGGCAAGAGCTATTCCTTTCTTCTTTCTTTCGGAGATTTTTCTTTCTTTTTGTTGCTATAAAGGTGGCGGATGTTATATTTGTTGCTGATTGCTTTCTTTTGGATTGATTTCTCTGAGGCAGTACAGGAACAGGTGAAACCTTTTCCAGCAGTTGTGATGGAGACTTACCATGAGGTGCCACTGAGTTGTCATTGACACAGCAGCTGCCTTGATCAGTTGGTCGATGAGTAGCCACATTTGTGCAAGGTTTGCATTTAGGACGGTGTTCTCTTAACACATTTGTTTCAGACCTTGATGTTGATAGCTAATCTGGAGTCAGATAATTAGAGAAATGTGCAGTAGTTGGTAGTTCAGAATTATTAATGTCTGAAACAAAGGCATGGTTTGGAATTACTGCTCTGTCAAGCGGGATAATTCGATTAGCTCTAAATCCGGATACACCAATCTGGACAGTGGCAGCACGAGTCCATGGTTTGAAGAGCAACTCTCCAAAGTGCTGCCTTTAAATTCTTCTGTCTTTGCTTGCATTACCTACAATCCATGAATGACAAACCTCTTTAAAGTAGGATTTCAGCGTCTTGAAAATTGATCGGTGTCGTGTGGATAGGCAAACAAATTATCGACACTTCATTTTCAACAGCTATATCCAAGAGGCTGACACAATTAATGAGAGTGTCATGGCAATCTGACAGAGAAAGAGCAGGGCCAGGCACTTTTCTAGGAAGAAAATGGTTTTTGAACCAATTCATTAAAATATCTGTTGACATAAGTAGATTCTCTCCTCATAAAAACCACTGGAGGCATGTTGTCTTCAGAGTCTTCTTTTTTATTCACTCCTTTGAAAATGCAGTAAGGTGGTAAGAGATTTCCCTCGCCGTCACAGCATGCCAAAACTGTTATTGTCTCTCCTCTTTCAGCAGAAGTAATAACATGGGCATCTCTACTTCCTTTTGCCGCAACAACCATCCCATGCTCATTGTTTAACAGTAGACCAGTTTCGTCTACGTTGTAGATACTACCTGGTCTATCCAAAATCCCATTTTCGGTCAACGTTTGTGCTGACAGATCAAAGTAAGAATTGACTTCGTCTTTTTCATTCCAGTCGCTCTGGCTACAGAAAGCCTCTCGTTTTTCTGATGCTTAAACCCTCATTGCGTTCTAAAAGTTTCTTTTGCTTGTTGAATTTGTTTCTCAGTCCCATCTGATCAGCTAAATTGAAAGCTATTGGCCTGACGTCTGATGGTTTGGGAGCAAAGCCACAGGATTGCATTTTCTTTATATAGGCAAATAATTTTCATTCTGCTTCTTCAGCCATGTATGACGATAGTACACACCCTACTTTCTTGAAATGGTGCACAGCAAATCTTTTCCTTAATGGACGTTCTGACATATTATTCATTGGAGCTACTTTGCTTTTAGCATAACCTTCCTCTTCGACTAGTTTGACTACCTCTAATAGATCTTCTGCAGTCCATTTTCCCCTGTCTGTTGTCCTAATGCGTTTTCTCGGCATTTTTCTGTAAAACGAAAACGTATGGACTTCTGTAAGCATTTCAGACATTGTGGCATCAGTCCCACAGTAATGGTGCGTCATCTGTCCGTTTTTGCAGGGACAGATGCCGCACCCCCCCTTTTCAGCAAAGATGTTATCGGAAGAAGCCATTACTCGATCGACATAACCTACTGCACAATCTAAATGCAAGTTATAAGCTACCAAGCGCGTGTCTACTAGTACATACTATCAAAAAGGAATCGTGAAACATTTCCTTCACTTACATTGAGCCTGAAATGCTGTTTTCTTAAATTTCTCGTCTCATTTCCGCTCCTGAAGTACAAAAACTTGGGAGTAAACTGATATCACCAGCGGTTACAACAACAATGTGCGCCACGCACACAACAATGTCTGTTGACGAGTTTCTTGGAAATGCGGCGTCTGTCCTCCCGCGTCATCTGTCCCGCCTTTACCTTAATTAGCATCTCTGACAGCGCTCTGCACCCTCGGTAAGAGACTCTGTAGTTGAATGGACTAGCAATTAGCAGTTAGCGAGTGGACAGCTAGAACAAGTGTCCTTTGTGGAGACTCTGCATTGCTAGGACATGAATTGTAAAATGATGATGGATGTAGTTGGTAACTGTTTGGATAATGGAATTATTGACGACTATATAATTTTAAAACATGGATGTCACATGAATATGGTAAAATCCGCTAAATACATTGTTTGCCATTCAACAGAATCTTTCTTGTGCTATCCATATGCCTACTAGAAGTTCGAGCCTATAGTAGTTAGAATCCTTTTATTTAAATGGCTGTGGTTGCTGCTTGATGTAATTGTAATTCGCGTTATGAAGATTTTCTGTGAAGTAAGTGACTTACGAAAAGTATGGGTTATTGTTAAGATTTCTTCAAATTCAGGGCCATTCATTTCTGTTAATTATTTGAAGTTATGCTGTCATTTGATAGCAGGCAGATTTCATTGGGCTTGTGTAATGTGGGTATTAAATATATAGGTTAAGTTTGTGTTGACTTTGTCAGGGAAAATTTCATAGGTCAGTGCTAAATTGATAAAAATAAGTATCGGTACAGTAAGTTCAGTAGCACTCTGCAGTTTAAGTAAACACAAAGCCGTTTCAAGTTACGTAAAAGAAATAAGAATGACATACTACGTTCTAACCAAGGGCTCTGTACGCTACCTGTCACGTCGTGGTCCGTATCCCAGCTACTTAAAAGTACGACATCGCACCACAGGCACTTGTGAATGTGGATCAATCGGCATCCTGCAATGCATTGTCTGGAAAAGTGCCAATACACAAGTTGTTACAAACCAGATCAGGAACTAGTACAGCACTTCGTAATACAGAGAAGCGCCAAAGAAACTAGTATGGGCTTGCGTATTCAAATACAGAGATATGTAAACAGGCAGAACATGGCACTGCGGTCGGCAACACCTACTCATGACAACAACCGTCTTGCGTAGTTGTTAGATCGGTTACTGCTAATACAATTGCAGGTTATCAAGATTTAGGTAAGTTTCAACGTAGTGTTATAGGCGGCGAATGAGCGATGATACACAGTATCTCCACAGTAACAATGAAGTTGGCTTTTCTCTTACGACCATTTCACGAGTGTACCGTGAATATGAGGAATCCGGTAATACATCTAATCTCCGACATCGTTGCAGGCGAAAACAGATCCTGAAGAACAGGAACAACGACGACTGGAGAGAATCGTTCAACGTGGCAGAAGTGCAACCTTTCTGCAAATTTCTGCAAATTTCAATGCTGGGCCATCAGAAAGTGTCAGCATGCGAACCATTATACGGAATATCATCGATATGTGCTTTCGGAGCTGGAGGCCCAGTCTTGTAACCTCTATGATTGCACGACACAAAGCTTTACACTTCACCTGGGCCCATCAACACCGACATTGGACTGTTGATGACTGGAAACTAGTTGCCTAGTTGGACCAGCCTCGTTTCAAACTGTATCGAGCGGAAGGACGTGTACGGGTATGGAGACAACCTCATGAATCCATGGAACCTGGATGTCAGCATGGGATAGTTCAAGCAGGTGGAGGCTCTATAACGGTGTCGGACACGTGCAGTTGGAGGGATGTGGGTACCCTGATACGTCTAGATACGACTGTGACAGGTAACACATACGTAAATATCCTGTTGAATCAACTGCATCCATTCGTGTCCATTGTGCATTCCGACGGACTTGGGCAATTCCAGCAGGACAATGCGACACCCCATACGTCCAGAATTGCTACAGAGTGGCTCTAGGAACACTCTTCTGAGTTCAAAAACTTCCTTTGGTCTCCACGCTCCCCAGACATGAGCATTATTCAACATATTTTGGATGCCTTGCAGCACCCCCTCGGACTGATTTATGGACATATTTGAACAATCATAGTGTCAATCCCCGCAGCACTACTTGAGACATAATAAAGTCCATGCCACATCGTGTTGCGGCACTGCTGCGTGCTCGTAGGGGCCCTACACAATATTAGGCACGTGTACAAGTTTCTTTAGCCCTTCGTTGTATAATAAAGAATAACGAACTGTGGCACAACCTGAACTCGCAGACATATAAAATAATAATGAACTACAAGCCTACATGGCTGGGAGAAAACGAAGAATAGACCATACAGTATGATGAGACGCGCCACCGCCTGACATCCACTTAATGTTCAGGAAGCAGTGAGAAGACGAGCCCTTGGAAAGAGCTGGAAGGACTTCGAGAGACCCTGAAGCCATCTCGCAATCTCTGCGCCTTATATGGTTCAGCAGTACAGCCCCTGTGAATCATATGTCAGTGCACCTGGGGCTAACCATACAGACAGATATGCAGCTTGGTTCTGATACCAATGTTGTTTAGTGTATTGCTGTGTGATGTAGTGAAGTCCAGAAAAGGGTAATGGACCAGTAGCCCATACTTTCTGGATTCCGGGTAAACAGATATCTGTCCACCAGATGGCTAAATGATAGCACGTAGAGCTTTTCTTTTCTCTCTTTGTTAGGACATTTAACTATGTAGGTATTCTAAGTCCAATTTTTTCACTCTTAAATATCATAAGGTTACAACTAACACATTTGAAAGTACCCAAATCATACGTGTTATATGTTCATGCCAATCATGTACAACATTAAGTCTCTTCTTTTATGTTGATAATAGACTGAAAGGAAGTGGCAAATGAAACAAAAAAGTAGAAAGGTATGGGCTAGAGTCAGATGGGACTTAATTAAATACGAGGCATCAACTCCTGTTCTGGGAGCAGGGAAAGTGGTGCTGACGAGACACAAGCTGAGATGTGCCATGAGCTCTTTATCAGTGTTGCGCTAGAGGAGTGGTGTACTGGCTGTGGTTGGAAAAAAAGAACAGCGATGTGCAGGCGACTGTGTCTGGTTCTGTTTCAGCGTTTGTGTGTTACTGTTCTGTAATCATTAAGACGGGGCCACTGCAATGCCTATTACTGCAACGGAAAATAGGTTTCAGTAAAAGATTCTAGGTGAACCGTATCACAGAGCGTACCTCACTTTTTTTCGAATTTGTTTAACTGACGTATTTTCCGATACATAACAGCAGGCCTAGTTGGAATTACTGGTCCAATTTATGTGGTCCTTTTGTCAATATAAGAGTAGGCTGTCTCCATGTGTTCTAATTCTCTATTGTCTATTGTTAGTTGTTAATTAGTGGAGTGGTGTCTGTTCAGCTATTTGGCTTTGCGTAGCATTAATTGCATCTCGTTTTCAGCGCGAGAGTTGCTTATTGCAGTCAGTGTTTTGTGTTATTGTAAATCTAAGTCTGTCTGAGGAGCAAGAATTTTACTACGTTGGATTATTTTGTTATATATTCTCAGATGAAATGTTGTCTGTCATAGGCTGAACAATTTGAATGATGGACAAAGATTCCTTTCAGATAATTTATCGACACGATGGACCTGCATCAGACAAGCCTGGCGTAACGTGTATTTCTTGGATTAGGTGCTGGTCACCTTTCTTGTATAATAATTTTCTTATGCTCACTTATTTGTTGCATTATGTAATTAATAAATGTGTTTAGAATTTGTTGAGCAACTACACCCACACAATCTTCAGCCACTTTCCACAACTAAGATTTTCGCCGCAACACCTGCAAGACTATACCTCACTGTATAATGCCATTCTTATTACACAGGATGTGCCACCTGCAGACTGTCTACAAAATAATTGAAATTTCAATACATTTGGAACTGAAGACATAAGTGGGATATTTGTGTAGTGAATAAAATATTATTTAAGAAATGCTAAGCTTCTAATTGCTGGAGTTGTCAATCTCATGTTCAGATCGATCTGTAAGTGTTTGAGTACCAGAAATGAGCCATTTTGGGCTCATGTTATGCGTTGGTTCAAACCTTGGTTCTTATTCTGTGTTTGGTTAGCTGCAGCTATTGCGATTATGCTGTTGTTCTCTCTCTCCATGAGAAACAGCAGCGGTGTGTATCGATATTCATACCTTGTATTATCTTTGGTCTGGTGCTTATAGTTTCCAGCTGTGCTGTGTGCGGGCAGTCGGTCGGTTGGCGTGGAGCAGCGAGGAAATTTCCGCGTGGCGTAGTTTGGCCAGGCCCACTGGCGGTCTCTAAGCAGTGTCAGAGTGTGTGGGGCTGTTCCCATTGCTACGAGGTCTGTGTCTTACCGATCCTGGACACGAAAGCTGAGTTGGGATTTAATTTATCAAAAAGGCAAGACTGTTCAGTTTGTGCCGTCTGGTTCTCGTTGTTGGCTGTTGGAACATTCCCGAGAGCAACTACGTGTGTGTTCTAGTTGGCGGAGGTTTAGCCACTGTCCGGTGGAGTCTAAGTGTATTTGGTTATTTTCAATTGAAGTGTACCAAAGAAATTTTCTGCCTTGTGGCCGTTCGTTAACGTTTCTGTTACCTGTTCAGATTGTTCTGTCTGCTTCTCGTTGTTAGCTGTTGGGACATTCCCGCAAGCAACAACGAGTGTGTTCGAGTTAGCGAAGGTTTAGCCACCGTCCAGTGGAGTCTAACTGTATTTGGTTATTTACAATTGAAGTGCACCAGCGGAATTTTCTGCCCTGTGGCCGTTAACATTCCGGTTACCTGACCCGGCCGCAGTCGTAAATTCAGGCACTGTCCTCTCCTCACCGTGTTGTCGCTGTCCACCACGGTGTGTAGATTGACGGCTTAATGTATGCCTGGTTGTGGGTGTCCATGACTTTTACGTTTAGCATTGAACTCACGGTTGTGTGCTAGTAGAGTGGAGCGCAAGTTAACTTGTCGGCGCGTCCATTGACTGTCTGTTGGTTTGGTTGTCGTCGGATCGAGAATGGTTGGGCCGAGTGGCTGTCTCACCTAAGTGAAGGTTAGTATTTCATGTGATGGCCGACCCCCGAAAGATCTGTGCGGCGTTAGATGCACTGCCTTTTCTTATTTTCTGTTGTGTGTATTTGTATGGGTCATAGCAGACGGATTTGAATTAAAGTTGAATTGTTTTTAGTGCTGTTTTAAGTTATGGGCCTTCAGCCGTTTTAAAATTAAGGTTCCTTTCTTGTCAAGTATTATATTGTTTGGGGCCTTAAACCTAATTTAAGATAGAGCTTTGTTGCTTAAATTTATTTTACCTTGAGTTTTAAGTCATGGGGCCTTCAGACGTTTTTATATTAAGGATCTTTGTCTTTCGAGCATCAGACTGCTTGGGGCCTTCAGCCTGAAGATGCCTTCTGCCTTGTGTTTCTTTTATTTAATTTTACCTTTAGTCTTAAATCATGGACCTTCAGCCGTATTTAAACTAAGGTTGTTGCTTTTCAAGTGTTACATTTTGGGCCTTTAGCCCAAATGTAGAACTTACATAACTTACGTAACTTCTGCCGAAATACAATCTTTGGCGTCCGAATTTAGGGTTAATGTCTTTTAGCCGTTTATTTTTAAAACAAATAAGAGGTTGCGCATTTGAGGCGTCAGATAGTGTGGCCTATTCAGCCGATAACTAAGTTCAATGATTTTTATGTAATTTTTGGACAAAAAAATTAAGTTATATGAGTCCGAGTGTAATTGACAGCCGCTCATTTTGGCCCCTTTCCACAATTCCAACTACCTGTCCTGTCCTGCGGGTATATCAGGGCGTTTCAAGAAGGTATTCATTTTGTCACTTTCTTTCTACTGCCGATGTTTTTTCAGTTTCTGAAATCTGGTGATAAATACGATTTCATTTGATTTCAGTCAAAATGTAAACGTACATGTTGACAATTTGTGAACAACATATATCTATTGCCAACCGAGATTTGAGCTCTTCCCACTGGGCTCATTGTTGTACCGTCAATCTATTTCATCCATATCACTTTCCTTAATCAGTGCATGTATTCAATGATTGATACATCCAGAAAGCAGGGTGGGATACAACGCATCCTTTCTTGAATTTGTGTTGGTTACAGGTTTAAGAACATGCGCTTTAGGACACCAGACCCAGACTAACAGAATCGCAGTTCAAAACATATCGTATTGAATGAGTTTAAGCTATGGTGGCGATAAAATATGAGATGTTACAGAGTGGCTTGAACGATTACGAAAGAACAGCCAAGCTACAGGAAGGGAATGCAGAATGTCATAAACCGTGGGAGAAATACTACACTACAGAACAGAGCATCCAGAGGAAAGTTTACACTCTGCGCGGCTTACCCCTCAGCATACAGAAGGTGGCCGCGCAGGTGACCCCTGCCAACAGAGCGCAGCCCACAGCGGTCCAGCGGCGGCCGAAGCGCGCCGCACACACGTGGACGGCGCAGACAGAGGGCAGCTGGACCGCGCCCTGCGCCACCACTGTCAGGAAGGGATTCACGCCCACACCACCAGCCAGCAATACCAGCGAGTACTGCGTCAGTACGTGCGCAGACCTGCTCGAAGCAGTAAATAGTATGAAGTAAATAGTAAGTCATGTTCATGCTCCCCGCGTCATACCTTTCATCTCTAGCTATCACATGAAACGTTAGTTTGAAGTGTGATACAATTTTTCTGTGTCATATGTATGTACTTGACTGTGTTTTATACTATAGTTGAGAAAATTAATTTTCTTAGTACCAGGGTTAGCAAGAAAGACTTAATTCTCATCCCAAAAAAATCATTATTATTTCGCACAGAGGTGGCAAGAGTAACGCGATACCTCCTAATAATGTGTTGGACCTCTTTTTCCCCAACGTAGGCCAGCAGATCGACGTGTCAGCTAGTAGGAAATCCGCTGCAGAAGTGGTTTTTTTTGTGGTTTTAGTGCGCACAACTACAATGGTCATTAGCGCCCAGACTAAGTTAGGAATGCACTGCGAGGCACAAGGTTAAAACAGCAACTAAAAGGGACAACACTATAAAAGACATATTAACATACAAGGGATTACAAGAAAACAGCATAATCAAATGGTCTTAGACAGGTTTGTCTAGTGGATAAAACGAAGAACGCGAGCAGCTCATCCTGGGTCATCCGCTAAAATGGCATCCAGATTGCATGGAAGGCCAAGATCAACGCGAAGTGTATTAAAATTCCAACAGGACGTTAAAATGTCTCTATAGCCGTCCATAATAGCAAAGATGTTCTCGGTGCAGGAATTTGTACACAAACTGACCTCCAGAATTTGTCCCACAAATGTTCGATGGAATTCATGTCAAGCGATCGGGGTGGAAATATAATTTGCTCGAATTATCCAGGATGTTCATCGAACCAATCGAGAACAGTTGTTTCCCGGTGACAAGGATGAATAAAAACTACATCTCCAGTCAATGATCGGTTCACGTGGACGAAAGGATTGAGTAAATTTCATGTAAACACAGCCCTAACCATTGAGGACCATCCCGCAGCCTGAATAATGCCTTGTTGATAACCTGGGTACATTGCTTCGTGGGTTCTGCGTCTCACTCTCTCATCAGCTTTTACCAACCGAAATGGGTACAAATCTGAGCAGGCCACGGTTTCCTCGTCGAACAGTGTCCAACCGACATGGGCACAAGCACAGGAGAGGTGGTGCAGGCTGTGTTGTGCTGTTAGCAAAGGCGCTCTTCACGGTCGTCTGTTGGGATAGCCCATTACCGTTAAACTGCGCGGCGCTCTCCTTATGGATACGTTCGTCGTACGTCCCAGATTGACTTCTGTGTTTATTCCTAGCAGTTTTCTTGTCTGTTACCATTGACAACTCTACGCGAACGCCACTGCTCTTGGTCCCTAAGCGAAGGCCGTCGGTTTTTGCGTTGTAGCTGGCGAGAGGAACTGCCTAAAATGTGGTATTCTCGTCAACCTCTCGATAATGAAAAACAATGAATACTGAATTTCCTAACGATTACCGAAATGGCATCCGAAATGGAATGTGTCATGCGTCTAACTCCAACAACCATTCATCGCTGAAAGTCTGTGAATTTCCGTTGTGCGACTAAAATCATGTCGGAAACCTTTTCACGCGAGTACAAATGACAGCTTCGAAAATGCGCTGCCCTTTTACACCTGGTGTCCTGGTGTATGCGATACTACCGCCATCCGCGTATGTGCATATACCTATTACATAACAGAAGTCACTTCAGTGTAATCCTGTACATTTTCACCTGTCTATTCTGCATTCCCAGCATATGCAGTCGCGTCCTATGTAGAACGAGCTATTGCGTTGTGTGAGAGCGAAACCTTCTGAGACAGCACATCTCGCAGCTATCTCTTGACAGTCTGCAATAACACTGTCACCAGATTTCCATAGTACGCACTTGGGATAGTGTGTCCCTTACGAACATAATCTGCTACCATCATATCATGAGATTCCCAAAAACTATATTATGTACACTCGAGGCCAACGAAGGGCAACAAACGACAGACACAAGGTTTCGTCGAAAGTTAGTCGCCAGTGCTTTGGCGTTCGGGTTCTCACCCTCACCAAATCAAGGCCTTTGGGCCGAGGGATTTAGCCTTGTGGTCGGCGTAGCTCTCGTTATTGTTATAAAACAGCGTTCTAATTGCAATTTCAGATGTTACAAGGGAATAATAGGATATAGCAGTTGTTGCATGTGCAGCATTTATTTCACTGCAAGAAGCTCATCATCAGATGAAACGTGGAAGAAGAAACGACACTGGTGGACGATCTCTCTTCTAAAATTAGGGAGCAGTGTGGTCTGTGAAAATTAATGTCTACCTGAATGCTAAATCTGAATTAGCCTACTTCATAACCTCTTTTCCGAAGGGAAGCTACAGATTTCAAATTGTGATTGAATTGTGTTGGCCGCAAAATTTCCAAACGTGACTCATGTTTTAAGAGAGATGTACCTGCTGCACAAACATTAACGGTCAATCCAGGTTTTCTATGTTTCTCTCTGTCGTTCACTGCGAAAAGATGTAAATTAATTCCTCACCTTCTTTTTCACGCCCTGCACATTTATTTCTTACGGATCACTTGCTCCCCTCCAAGTGTTTGATCTTTTCCATTTCTTTGCTTAATAACTGTTCGTAGAGGACCATCTATGTGACCATTCACGATAAAACGTTATTAGCTTCAACGCGATTTCCATATTCCGCTCCATAATTCACTATTTTTGAACACAGGGAACACACACACTATTGGCGAGAGCAGGCATTGCCTGCAGGGTAAACAGAAACGGCGGAAATCAAGTTTCTCTTGAGAGGCACAAACCGAAGTTAATGTTTTACTGGCCGGTTGGATCTGTAATTTAACAGCCAACTACTGTAGTTGAATCCGTAAGTTGTAGAGTTTCTAATGATGCTCTTGTCAAATAAAAGAGCGACACAGTAGAATAAATCAAATGAAGCGGACCTATTGGCTGTCCTCAAAAGCGTGAATGCACACTCGTTCCAGAGAAACAACAAATCGCTACTGAACCAATGAACATTCAACTTGGCATGTGCTATAGGACAATAGGCACGAGACCAACCAACAACCAACGCCTTGATGTTATCGCCAGTAGACCGAACTGCAACGAAGGCCAACCGCTTCGTTGGTTGCAATTTGTCGCCCGTACACGATAAGCAAATATCCGCCAACGGAGAGTGTAACGTTCTCGCGCAGCACGCATCAAAAGTGAAAGTAAAAAGAACATTTCGATATATAATGCTCACTGTAACTTATAATTTATATATATTTCTGTTAACTGAATTTAAAAAGGACACTTAATTTTGTGGGGAAAAAGATAATTATGAATTTTGCTATTATAAATGATTATTCAAAGAGTGTGAAATACTATCTGTGGCGGTGGACGTGAAAACCGACACAGAAGAAAAGATATCTAATAAAGAACGACAAAGACTGTACAAGATTAAGTTAACATACAAATAGGCAATATACTGCACTACAGTCGCTTGTCTTCTGCACGGACTGAATGGGAGAGGAACCCGTGACGTTGCATAAGGCTCTTAAGTAGTCTTCATTTGTCGTAAGTCGATGATCGACGCAATTTGTAGCTTGGATTGTAAAAGGTGTGTAAAGATTTTAATTGTTTTTGTTAAAATATATTTATCTAGTAAAATCAGTTTGTCACAATTACTGCAAAGTTCGCACCAGACATTACCCATTTTTTTAAAGAAATTTCAGCATTTTACTGGATATCGCTGCTGGCGCGGAGCTGTGCCGCGAGCGAGCAGTATGCAGCAGCGGCAGATTTAAATATACGATCGCAATAACGACCACATCCTAAAAAAGGGTACAGATAGAGGTAAACGAAAATAATAAAGCGTTTCTTTTCACAGCATTCCAGACGCAGAATAAAAGGAGATAGTAGTTCTATCTTGTGCATTCACATTTTTATTCAAGAAAGTGACAAATTGTGAACATATCGTAAAATGTATTTAAAAGTGGATAATTTTTCAAGTTAGCTTAGCAATATAAGAAAGGTAGTGGGGTATATCCCGTTAAACAAAAATCCACTGCAACGTGAAAATGTTTGCTAAGTCCGATGGACAATAATGGCTCTGAGCACTATGCCACTTAACGTCTGAGGTCATCAGTCGCCTAGAACTTAGAACTAATTAAACCTAAATAACCTAAGGACATCACACACATCCATGCCCGAGGCAGGATTCGAAACTGTGACCGTAGCGGTCGCTAGGCCCCAGACTGCAGCGCCTAGAACCGCACGGCTACTCCGGCCGGCTGGACAATAATATTTTCATTCTTGCACAAACAGCTTTAGTACTTCAAATAGAAGTAAAACTTGAATTAAAGTTTTGGAATATTCAAAGAAATTCATTTTTATTAATCTGCAACAGAATCTTTCATACGTAAAGTAGTAATCACAGATGAAAAATTTATTGCCACCATTCATTTCTCATGCCCATCCATGTATATGTTAAGTTCAATCTCAACGGTTTCCCAATCAAATTAAACGCAAAATGCCATGAAAGTTTAAAACCAGCCGGTCAACTCCCGAATAATGAAAACAAACAGAATCGCATTAGAAGAGGTTAGCTGTCATTGGTTGGCCACCGTTGGTCTTACGTTCAAACGCCTTTGGCATATGATGTGTGAGTCCTCGCCTTTTCAGCGTTGGTGAACTGTTCATCGTGTTGACACTGTGACGTGTGCTTCTGCGCGATGGGATCATCTTGATATCTCCGTGTAAATTACGTAGTTAAAATGTCTTCTAGATTATCCCGAAACAAGTTCCTCATTTCCTCTGCTGGAATGGTTCTACAGACCTCTTTAATGGGCATGAACTGTTGCGCCTACCAGCTACAGACGAGTTCTGCCATATTTAACTTGTCGTTCGAGTCTCCAATTTTTGCACCACCGCTTCAGGGGCTTTGCGTATATCTTTGAACATAACGGACTCAGACTAACTCGCGATATTTCACATGGAGATGATACGCATCGTTTCTCTTGATCTTTGTTGAGCACATCACACGCTGGAGAAGCTTAGCGCTCCTATTGACTGGAATAAAGTGTCCAAGAATGTTCATCGAGCAGACGCATAAAACTATACACAAGGGTCATTTCTAAAGCAATGACCCATAGCGCACAGTGCCGGCGCATCCTGTCACGTGACGTCCATTGACACCCAGTCACGATCGACCCCACTCGGCCAGTCCCTCCCTGCGTCGCCAATACGTTTCACCTCTCTGCCGGTGTTGGCTGTATGATTACACTGCTTCGTTTGTCGCCCTGTCGATCAGTGAACCCGCCGTTTGTGAAGTGCCCTCCGTTAACCTGTTCTTAAATGCAAAACTATTTCTTCATACGGAAATTCATCAGCTGCGTGTTGATGTTTATGCTCTGGTTAATGAATGATGGAATGTGCATAAATGAGGTAGGCTATATAACAAAGGAAGGAAAAATGTTCATGACGAAGAACGACTTGGATGGCCTACTGACCTGAATGAAGAACTGGCATAAAAAGTTGATGAGGTAATTCGCCAAAACAGACGCTTCACTAGTGACGATCTGCATCCAAAACTTTCACAAGCTTAAAAGATCAGTAGTTTTTCGCATTGTTACTGGAAAACTTCACTATAAAAATTATGTTCGAGATGGGTGCCGAAAATGATGAATGAGGAACACAAAACAAAGCGAATGGCATAAACGTTTTACGTTCTAGCGCGCGCTCACAAGAATGGTGACGAGTTCTTGAGTCACATAGTGACCAGTGATGTAACGTGGATTGCGTACTACATTCCACAGAATAAATATCAGTCCAGTTAAGAAATGATTCAAATGGCTCTGAGCACTACGGGACTTGACAGCGGAGGTCATCAGTCCCCTAGAACTTAGAACTACTTAAACCTAACTAACCTAAGGACGTCATACACATCCATTCCCGAGGCAGGATTCGAACCTGCGACCGTAGCGGTCGCGCGGTTCCAGACTGAAGCGCCTAGAACCGCTTGGCCACTCCGGCCGGCATCAGTCCAGTGAGTGACATCATTGAAAATCACCGACGAAACCACCAAAATTCAAACACGAACCTTCAACACGGAAAATCGTGGCAACGGTGTTTTGGGACAAAAGGCGTTCTTCTGATAGCCCTGTTGCCAGGATGAATGATAGTAAATGCTGAGAGGTGCTAGAGCTTATGCGCGCTATTCAAAATCGCCGGCGGGGACTGAACTCTAACGGCGTCGCTGTGCCTCGCGATAATGCTCGGCCTAACGTTGCGCGAAAAACAAAGACGTAAATGGACAATTTTCATCGGAAATTACTGCGTCATCCATCTTGCAGCCCCGACTTAGCACCGTCCCATTTTCTTCCTAAACTCGAGTAATTTCTTGGTGAAAACAGCTGTGAAAAAAATATTGAAAGAAACTAATAATAATTCTTTGAAGGTCAGGCCCATAATTATTTGATGCCGGGATCCAAAAGCTGGTGACACGAATTGACAAATGTTTAAATGTTCATGGTGTCTACAGTGAAAAGTGAAAATATATGCATATTGTAGTCTGTGAAACAGTGTACAAGTTCCTCTTACTCCATTACAAATCATTTCCTACTTCAAGAATGACCCTCGTATGTATACCTCTGAAGTCGGTCTGTTGTGGTAATTTGGAATATCGTTTAGCCTGACGTATTATGACATTGCTGGAAATAGAAAATCTTCTCTCTAAGAACCACCACGGATTACCAAAACAACTATCGCGAGAATTCCACCTTTCCCTGTTAGTCCACGTGACACAGAATGTTACCAGGTTGATGCCGTGTACCTTGATTTTTGAGAGGCGTTCAACACAGTTGCCTTTACTACCTAATGAGCAAAATATGAGCGAAAAGATTGTCAAAGTAAATGTGGGATTGAAGAGTTCTTAGTAGACAGATTACAAATCCTCACTTTCGACGGAGGTAAATTTTTAGACTCAAATCTATCGTGAGTCCTACCTCTAGGTATGTTGAGGACCATAACTATTAGATATATATGTAGAAGGCGTATCGGATAAGGTTAGAGTTTCCGTGACACTTGTGAAGAGAGGAGAGCAAATTGTAGCAAAAGGTAAGAATAACTGCAGAGCATCGACGCTTGAGGTAGTGGCTAGAATCTGGCCCTCAGAAGCAACTAAATAACGTACTGCATGCAAATAGACAGAAATCAATGTTACTTTATGATTACCCGATTGCAGAACAGTCTCTGAAAGGAGTCACATCCATAAAATATGTCGCAGTACAAGTACGGAGGGATGTCTAGTGCAACGGCCACTTATAATTAATAGCAGGTAAGGCATACGCAAGACTGAGACTCTTTGGAATAATCCTCAGGAATTATAGCCCAGACGTCCACCCACAGTGGAGTTAGCTTACAAAACTCTATTTAGACTTGTAGTTGAACTTTGCTTGTCAATGTAGGATCAATTCCAGGAATAAATGATGAAGGAAATAGAGAAGATCCAAAGAAGACCAGCGTATTTCGCTATAGGTTCATTTAAAAAAAGCACGTTTCATTATACATTCATTTACTAATAGCGAAGGCGTCACGAAGATGCTGAGCCGACTCTACTGGCATAGTCCGCAAGAGAGGTGTTCTGCACCACAGTGGGGTTTATTATTCAAGTTCCGAGAGTGTACTTTCCTAGAAGAATCAACCTGTACATCGTCCCCTCGCCAAAATATATAAAGGCAAAACTAAACATATTTGAGTCGACAAGGGGTAGCGTCTTTGATTATTAATCAAAATGTCAACGGTCCCGGTTTCGACAACCTCCACCTCTTAAGTTGATTAATAATCAGCAATGGCGGCCGAAGACTTCCGGCATAATTAGTCATCCTCATTCTGTTGACGGTCTTGTCAAAGAGGGCGGAGGAGCGACAGAGGTTTATGGCACCCTATTGTCCTTGAGGTGGGGAACTGTTTGTAAAGGTGGAAGAATTATCAATGGTCAACGACATGAAGATGTAGAAGGCAATGGAAAATAGTGCATTAGACACACACAACGAGTATCCACAGGACACGTGGCATGTAATTGAAAAAGCGACATAGTGATCACTCCATTGGCTAAAGGCACTGATATAGTCCGGCATTTGTATCTTCGGGAGGGGTCTGCCGAGTCGTGACCATGAGTGAAAGATTGAATGACGAAAAAAAGGATAACGTCCTACGAGTCGTGGAGTGGAGCGTCAGAAGCTTGAACGTGGTAGTGAAGCTAGAAAACCTGAAAAGGGAAATGCAAAGGCTTAATTTAGATGTAGTAAGGGTCAGTGAAGTGAAGTGGATAGAAGACAAAGATTTCTTTTCAGATGAGTAATATCAACAGCAGCGGAAAGTAGTATAACGGATGAAGGATTCGTTATGAATAGGAAGGTAGGGAAGAGAGTGTGCTACTACGAATAGTTCAGTGATAACATTGTTCTTATCAGAATCGACAGCAAACCAACACAAACAGCTATAGCTAAGGTATATATGCCAACATCGCAAGCTGGAGATGTACAGAGAAAATATGAAGGTATTTAAAGGGTAATACAGTACGTAAAGGGAAACGAAATGCTAATAGACGTGGACATGACAAACGGAAATGCAGTTGTAGCGGAAGGAGAGGAAGAAATGGTTACAGGCGAATATGGGCTTGGGACAAGGAATGAGAAAGGTGAAAGACTAATAGACTTCTGTAAGAGGTATAGAAGTGTTAAGGAATGACGAGATAAGCTTGAACTCGAAGAATATAAATACAGCAATAAGGAATAGCTCAGTAGGCAGTAGAGCTGAAGTGGAGTAGACGTCTCTAGAAAGGGCAATTACAGAAGCTGCAAAGGAAAACGTATGTGCAAAGAAGATAGGTACGAATAAAGAAGAGATACTTCCGTTGTTCGATGAAAGAAGGAGGTACAAAAATGTTTAGGGATACTCATGAATACAGAAATGCAAGTCACCAAGAAACGAAATAAATAGGAAGTGGAGAGAAGCTAGGACAAAATGGAAGAAATCTAAAATGAAACGGTTGTCGTAAAGGACTGACTCAGCTTATAAGTAAGTCAAAGCAACCGTCGGTGAAATTAAAAGCAGGGGTGTTAACATTGATACTGCAAAGAAAATTCCACTGTTTAATGCAGAGGAAAGAGAGGGTACATGGTGAGATTACATATAAGGCCCCTATGAAGGCGAAGATTTGACTGATGTGACAGAAGAAGAAACAGGAATCGATATAGAGGAGACGGAATTTGAGAGTTTTGGAGGACTTAAGATCAAAAAAGGCAGAAGGGATAGATAATATTCCATCAGAATTTTTTCATTATGGGGGGAGGTCTGTTCACGTTGTGCAGAATGTACGACTCTGGCAACATACCATCTGACTTTCGCCAAAAGATCATTCACACAGTACCGAAGTGTCTATCCAGTTGGTGACAAGAATAATATAAAGGAAAAGGGAAAGAAAAGTAGATGATGTGTTAGATGGCGATCAGTTTGGCTTTAGGAAAGGTAAATTTTCGAGAGAAGCAATTCTGACGCTGAGGTTGATAATGGAAGCAAGACTAAAGGAAAATCAAGATACCTTCAGACGATTTGTCGACCTGGAAAAAGCGTTCGACAGTGATTAATTGTGCAAGACATTCGAAATTCCGAGAAATATAGGAGTAAACTAAAGGGAGAGAAGAGCCAAGAGGGATAATAAGAATGGGCGGCCAACAACGAAGTGTTGAGATTAAAGAGGGTGTAAGACATGGAAGTTATCTTCAACCCCTCCTGTCCAATCTGTATACCGAAGGACCAATGACAGAAATTAAAGAAACGTTTACGAGCTGGATTAAAATTCAAGGTTACAGGATATCAACAATACGATTTGGCGATAACGTTGCTACCCCGAGAGAAAGTAAAGATGAATTAATGCTATGTCGAAGGGAATGAGTACAAGATTTGGACTGAGAGTAAATAGAAGACGGAAGTAATGAAAAGTAGCAGAATAGGAACTTAAGATTAGGACTCATGGTCACGAAGGAGATGAAGTTAAGGAATTCTGTTACCTAGGAAGAAAAATAACTAATGACGGACGTAGCAAAGAGGACATCAAAAGCAGAGTATCAATGGTAAAAAGGGCCTTCCTGGCCAAGGTGGTTTACTGGTATCAAACACAGGTCTTCATTTCAAGATGAAGTTTCTAAGAATGTACGTTTGGAGTAAAGTACTGTATGGATGTGAAACACGTACTGTTTGGAAACCGAACAGAAAAAAAAGAAGCATTTGAGATATAGTTTTACAGGCGAATTTTGGAAATTAGAGTTACTGATATGGTAATGAATGAAGGGATTCTGCACAGAATCGTAGAGGAAAGGAATATGTGGGTAACACTGACAAGGGGAAGCGACATGAATGATAGAATACCGTTTACATCATGAGGGAATGTCTTCTAAGGGTAAAAACTGCAGAGAAAGACAGAGATCGGAATATATCCAGCAAATAATTGAGGAAGTAGGTTGCAGGTGTTATCCTGAGATGAAGAGGTTGGCACAGGTGACGAATTCGTTGCTGGCCGATCAAACCAGACGGGGGACTGATCACTAAAAAAAGAAATGAATATCATCAATCAATCTGCCCGCGAAGTATTCGACACTGAAACAGGAAGCCGGCAGGAGTGGACGAGCGGTTCTAGGCGCTTCAGTCAGGAACCGCACGACTGCTACGGTCGCAGGTTCGAATCCTGCTTCGGGCATGGATGTGTGTGATATCGTTAGGTGAGTTAGGTGTAAGCAGTTCTAAGTTCTGGGCGACTGATGACCTCAGATGTTAAGTCCCATAGTGTTCAGAGCCATTTTAACCATTTTGAACTGAAAAAGGATGGTTGGTAAATAACGGCGTAGACCACACATCCTAAGGTGCTTGCCCCCATATGGATGCAGACGACTGTTATTTCTTGCCTGGGCATTTTCACTCACATATGTCATTCTTGTTTTTACACTACTGCGCCTGATGAGGAAAACATTTCAGGTAGATTATATCTAATGACGACATGCGTTTGCATCTCTATGTGTATCATCTTTACCGTTTCCTGAGGGACGATGTATTGCACTTGAGACAGGCCACAACGTCGAAATCATAGTATTGGACATTGAAATTGAATTGCACTCAAATGATGGCAGTATTCTAACGGAGAAGTTTGACAACGACAGTGGTCTGAGAGAAATAAAAGGTGAATCCTCATTGTTGGCATAGCGCCCTATTTATGTCAATGTACAGTCCTAGACATATAAACTGACCGCCGACCGGCCGCCACAGAGGCTAAGTCCGAGTCGTTCACTTAAAGTTGCCAATAAATCTGATCACCCCTGACAACTCTAAGTCCGGCCATCTGCACAATCTGGCAACACTGTAAGATGCGGACGTGTCAGGAGGAAATTTTGTTCACTTCCGAGATGTTGTCGCCTTGTTTGAGCCCATGGTCTAGTTGAGCCGGCACGGTAGCTCAGCGTGGTCGATCAGAGGGTTGCGTGCTCTGTGTAATTAAAAAAAAAACTGAGTCAAGGAACCAACGATCATTTGAACGGATGTCTTGTGACGTCCGCCCCGACCAAACGCAACGAACTATACCGAACAAAATGGGGAAAAAAAAGTGTGTTCGGTCAGAGGGTTACGTGCCCACTGTAATAAAAAAAACTGAGTTAATCGAACACCAACGAACTTAAACGGATGTTTTAGGACGTCCGCCCCGAGCAGACGCAACGAAAAAAAGCGAACAAAATGAGATTAATAAAAAAAAGTGGTAATCGTCGTGCTTTGTAAACTTATGGTCGCCTGTCGAGTCCTACTGTATTTTTTTTCCTCATTTCGAACCTCTCCTAAAGTTATGAGTCTGACTGAACATCGAAGATAATTCGCTTCACATTGTACCCATCAGCAATAACAAGTACTTCCAGAAACAATTCCGCAGGACAGCTCGCAGCTGCGTCGCGATCAGACCAGCTTACGCTCGAGCGTTTCCTCGCGCTGCAGCGGCTTCCGGCCACCGACCAGAAGCCAACCGCCGCCTCATATCCGGCGCCGCCCATGTGAACGCGGCGCCACGCTGTCAGTGTATGTATCAACTGTCATTTTCGAATTTGTAGTTCTAGTTATCACCTTACAGTTAAGCATCGGATTTTGCATACCTGACAATCAAGAACTATGGTTAAGCATTGTAAAATTGAGTCGCAAGTGGAGAAAGGTGTAACATCTGCAACACAATATTTACTTTTGGTGTAACAGAAGGGTGAATGCAGAGGAGGCAGCTAGAAAGATTTGAACTGTGTGTGGAGCGAGTGCGTTTGGGAAAAATGCGCCAGAAAAAGATATTCTTGTTTGAACAAAGATCGTTCTGCCATGAATGAATTTCCACATTAAGGAAGTCTCGACTACTGATATATGTGATAGATTACCATTTAACCATCATGTGACATTTGCATCTAAGAGGCGAAGTTCAGAAGTCTGGTGTAGCAGTACTGCATGCTCTAATTCGAAACAACCAAAATCAACGGAGTGACTATTATTGAACGTCATCAGTCGCTCATTGGGCAATCCTATGCAGTACTGTTACTGGTGACGAGTTATGATGCCTTTATCGCTAACTTCCTAAGAAGAGATGAATGGCTGAGCTCCACCAAAAGACGTAAACTCGAGCAAAGGTTAGTGTGAACATAATATTATACATCTGATAGTGTTTTGGCGTACGAATTCTGCCCCAAGGGGTGTGTTAATCGCAGATGGAATTTGTTGCCAAAGGAGACACCTTCCGGTCGCAGTGCAAGAAAATCGACCGACAAAAGTACACCACCTGTGCTACTGCATTATAACGCACTCTGTTGATTTGAGAAACCAAACTATCCAGGTGATTGATAGGAAAGTCGTCTCTCAGGCACTTTTATTGATAGTGAAGTCCTCACATATACTCGTAAAACGTTACCTTTCCCGCTCTTGATGGATCAACCGTAAAGGCAATTCATTTCTAGGCGAAAATACTCTTCAAACAACACTGGTTTAATGGTATCTTTAGAACCAGTAGGTCTCTACAGGCGTAAGATTTGTAAACTAATATAGCATTGGCAGATTGATTTAGATATCGTGAAAGGAAATTCTGCTGCTGATTGATTTCTCTTTGATGATTACAGTTGCGTTCAGTAAACTGATGGAAAATGCAATTAAAATATTCACTGTACTAATAAAAATTTAATTCAGCTTTCTACGGAAACATCAAGACAGCACTCTATCTTAATAAAACATTAAGTATCTATAAGACGATTGAGCCTATTTTAACACGAATTAGTAGCATATTACCGACTTCGAAAAGGTCGGTATTTACTTCATGTCCTGTATCATTCGCAAGTATTATGAAAATGTAGCAGTTCATAGATAAAATTATGTATCCACAACAACAAAAAATGTGTCGGCTGAAAGCAAAAGTGGCATTATGACTTTTGCAGTACCGTAAGGTTTTTAGTTCTGACACTATGAGGTACTAAAAGTAGCAAGACGAATTTTGCTCGAGCGTTGTCTTACGATTCCCTTATTGAGGTTGTATCTGGCTGCTTGTAGCTCTGCTACAAAAGAATTAAAAAGCTGGCTTTCAGCGAGTCTCGAAAGGCGAACAAAGGCAGCGTACACCTGACAAGCAAGCACGTTACCTAGGAGCTAGCGAACAGGTGGCGCGTGTTTGACTTACTTATTGGCCCAGTAGCCACTATGACAGATAAATCGCAACATAAGAGACGAGAGTAGTGTTATTTCCAGTGTGGAAGGACTTTCGTTGACTCAAAAGCATTAACTGACATCCTTATGTGACATTTCAAGAGAAAATCACATTATTCAATCGAAATGACACGATAATATCAAGTGGCCTTAGCAGGATAGTTCTGTGCCATCAAGCAAGTAACTCGTCGGTCACAGAGTTGCCAAATATATTCTGCGTTGTTGACAAGTTTCAGTTATACTGCTAGGAAGGTTACCAGCTGATGTATTCTGTGACTGACCTCAGAAGTGACTACAGCTGCGTCTCAAAGTTGCGGGTGGCAAGGGCAGCAATATCCTCATTATATGTCAATGAGTCTTCGCATTTCTGTAAATAGGTTTAGGGGTTAGAGTGTAATTACTTGCAATACATCGATGCACTGAGTGCAAACTAAGTGTCATAAATTAATAACTGCGACAATTATTTGAGTTTTACTGTCTTAATCGGACCGAAAGCTTGAAAGCGTATTCACCAGACGAGATTCACAATTTTGGAGCTTCTCCAGTGGTTGAGTTGGCAACGTATCTTTGCTGCACAATACTGTTATTGAGATCACTGTCATTGGCACATCCGCCATAAGACAGGGATGGCCTGGCTTCTTGTTGTCATTTTTTCTGACGGATATTCTGCCTTTGCTCGAAACGTGAAGACTTAAGGTGAATTCGAATATTCCACATGGCGAAAATTTGATGTTTCTATTCTTACAGCTCTAACATTCAAAAAACAGTTACAATAAGCGGCAGAAAAGCGCCTGTGAACCAACAATTACTAATGCAGTCGTAATTTGTGGAATCTGACAAATTCCACGTGTCATCTGATAATTGTGCAAAACTACTTTTCAATCTGCACAGCACCCTAATATGAGCTCAAGGGTTTCATAGGATTTATATATTTAATTTCGTTGTGATCGTTTTCAGTGACAGTAGGGGAGGAGCAAACCATCTGACTTAAAATATATTTTTCTAGGGGTTTTGAACCTTTGGCTACAGTTGCAGTAGCACGTCCAGTGAGAATGTGAGCAATCACTCATTGCTGTAGTATAAGCTAGGGCGGAAAGAAGCAGGTTTCCGACAAAGTAAACGATGGGAGACACTGTCGCTGACACTTATTAAAGAGGAATTGTTCGGAAAATTACAACAATATCTAGTGAAATGAGTAGGTTGATGCAGCACCAGTCCAGCACTATCAGTGAGTTGCCAAAAATTTTCCGAATAGCACTTAAGATAAAAATGTGTATGTATGTGTGTGTGTGTGTGTGTCTGTTCTTTTGGACATTGCCGAAAGAACAGACACTACTAATCGAAATAGACAGCCTTGTTAATCAATTGAATATCGAAGGACAGATGTCCAGGCTGTCATGGGAGTTAAAATAGAACAACGGCGTCAGATGAAAATTTGTGCCTGACCAGGTTCGAACCTGGATTCGTAGTGTGTTTTCTTTCGGACATGCCCGAAAGAACAGCCACCACACATATATCCATATTCAGGTTGTTTCAGGAGGAATAGTAGATATTTTAGCAGGTGGAAGTACAGACGAATTGCATAAAAAATTCCAAAAAATGCGCCCACTTTTTATTGAGTACAGAGATACAGCTGTTAGTTCGTAACCCTAACAAACTCAAAGGAATGGCAAATGAGGACGTTCAAAGTTGATTTTCAAAAATGTTCCCACCGACTTCAATGCACATTTGACTTCTCTTGATAAAACCACGTGTAGCTCTTCTGAGGTCGTCTTTGCGTTCTTTTATGAGGACTGCACTATTCATAACCCGAACGATCAAATCGGATCTTCGTTTTAATTTTTCTTTGTACACTTCGCCTCTAATCATCCCTGCAGACAAAAATCCAAAGAGATAAGGTCCGGGGACCTTGGTGGCCAAGAAAAGTACCCATATCTATTGATCCATCTTCCGAGAATGTTAGGCTTAGATAATGTCCCCTGACGACTAGAATATGCAGGAGCCCCGTCTTGCTGGAGGAACATAAGCATTCTTGTAACGAAAGGAACCACTTCCGATAACGCTGGAAGCTCATTTTCAAGAAATTGTAGACATCTGGGTCCTGTAAGGACCAACATACGATGCGAAACTCAACTATATGTTGTTAATAAAAGTTGGACACATGTTACATGGCATTCTTTCTACAATTTGTCTATCTTACCACCTCCTACAATATTTACTATTCCTCCTGAAACATCCTGTATAATTATTCAGGTCTCCACGGGTCATCGAAAGTTTTCAGTGCTAGACGCACGACATCGTCCGAACCTCCACGAGACTACAGTGTGGCCGCGAGTGAGTGGAATAATGGACTAGAGGGGGGGGGGGGGGCGAGAGGTACCGCGCATGTGGTATGCGGCAAAGATGGGAATTTGCGTCTGACGAGGAGCATGAGTAGATAGGTGCTGCAGAGAAGTTGGCTGCTCTGTCCCGATAGTGCCCACCGTCGGAGGTTCGAGTCCTCCCTCTGGCATGGGTGTTTGTGTTGTCCATAGCATAAGTTAGTTTAAGTTATATTAAGTAGTGAGTAAGGTTAGGTACCGATAACCTAAGCAGCTTGGTCCCATAAGATCTTACCACAAATTTACAAAATTTTAAATCCAAAATACTGCATCTCCGTTGTTACAATAGTGCAATAGGTGCGTATTGGTTAGATGTAACTGAAGAGATACTCCAACTCGGATTGTGGTTAAGGGCGAACCCCAAGCGCATGGCTACGAACAATTGGGAGCGGAAACTTAATGTCATCGGAGCCTTGTTGAAGGACCATAACATGAGATCGTTAGACCGACTGTAGAAAGTTCAGTTTATAAATACATACATACTCAGCAAAATATATCATGTCGCAGTAGTCTTACCGATACCACAGGACACCGCACATAAAATTCTAGCTGCAGCATGTTGGTATGTGTGGAAACAAAAGATCTTCAAAGTATCCTTCCACACGGCGACTTTTCAGAGACAAAACGGAGGACTTGGAATGAAAGACGTTAAATCTATATGTGACACAGTGTTTCTAACTCGTGCTTTCAAACTAATGCATGCCAGAAACACAGGCATCATGAAACTTCTGTTCCTCTCATTAGATCCTGGGGATAGGAACGCTCCTGTTCATGTAGCACATATAGATGCCAGCCTAGATTGCGTCCGAAAGTACTATGTCGATTGCAGCTGTATAAGACTTCCTCCAGCACAAACCAACACTAGAATCGTCTATGATTATGTTACCAGACATCGTCTTCACAACCCAATTCAGGTAAATTAACCTACTAAAAACTGGATGAACGTCTGGAAAAATACCAACTACAGTCAGTGCCGTATGGTACGACGTTGTAAACGAAACAATACCTACAGCGGAAAGATTATGGAAAATCAAATTGAGACCATCTCCATACTGCGAGAAATGTCGGCTTCTGGAAACTGTAGCGCACATGTTCTTATGTGAAAATAGAATCAGAATTTGGAACTGGAATGGGAAGAAATTAGCACTATCAACAGAACCGCAGAAAGTCATACACCGGTAACTGAAGCTTTACAACCCAACCGGAAATGTTACCCGCCCGCAAAGAATAACAGTTTTTCGTGGCTTCTGGGACAGTTTGTGTTTTACGTGTTACCAAACAAAACTTCTAACTTAGGAGAGTACATGATTTATATTGCAGAAGAGCATTTTAAGCTCAAGAAGAATAACAAGTATAAGGAATGGTTTCAAATTTTTTGGTCAATTCCTTTATGTGGGCTAAAAAGAAGTGGGCAGTTTCATTAATTAGAAGCAGAATACTATTCTTTCACTTTTTTTGTTCCTGTACTCTTCATTTACGTTGGTTCTAAAGTCAGAACTGTTATGACTTGGCAAAATCCCTCTTTTCCTCCGCCCACCTGGTGATGAAAGTCTTCTCAAACTTAAGAAAAAATATAGCGCAGTGGTCAGCACGTCTGTCTAGTCAGCAGGAGGTCCAGATTCGAAGCCCGGTCGGTCACAAATTTTCAGCTGCCGTCGTTGCTGTACTTCAGCGCGCTGTCTGTGACAGTGTGGACGTCGGCCCTTCGATATTTAAGATGCAATTGTTTTTTGAGGCAATAGGGGTGATTTGCGAACATTTGTCTTACCATCAGTGTAACGGGACTTCAACGGCATCCAACCCTTAGTCATTGCATTGTGATGGCGCAAACCCACGTCATATACATGCCAATCAGATTGTAGCGTATATGTAGTCAAATAACGAATGGTCAGTATATAAGTACTTACGAAGAGTGAGGCTGGATTGCAGCGAACTGAAAACTTAACCAAGTGCAAGGTAGAGTATCTGAGTAATGAATCATTCCAGTTGCATAGCTGAGTGTGATATTTGTTAAGCAATTCACTACAGAATTAATGTAACACCCGCACGATGATATCTGTAGTCATACTGTATCATTAGCAGCTCGTGAATGAAGTAGTATGTTCGTTATATCGGATTACTCAAGCTGATGCCAAATAAAGAGAAGCGACGACGCCACCACACTATCTTCTCTTAAGTAGGTAGTCAGCGCTAAATTATTTGGGCCACCATTAACGTTACTGTAAGTAGTCTGATAACAACAACACCACACCTACAGACAACCTTTACCATTATCATCAGAGTGTTGTAACTCACAGTGATTACGAGTTGCTGATGTTAGCAAAGAATAGCGGAAAGCGCCTCATGAATGTGAAGTTCCACTTGCATTATGCCTAAGACGGAGAGAATCCTAAGTAACATTAATAGGTCACCCAGTAAAGAGAAGAGTCCACGTATTGTCTCAAGTTCTTGCAGTCAGATATTAATACAGTTCCCGATGGTTTCACACTAACGGATTCTTTTGGCTATAGAAATACTCATATGGGAATTATCAAAGTGAAATTGCTAGAACGCTCAACTACCATAATAACACCTCATTCTGGATTGAATATGACTCGGAAAGTGACGTTAATTAGACGTTTTCGTCCATCTACTGACGTCTTACTGAATGAAGTTCGAAGCGCACGCACAGTTGTCTGCCGTATGGATTCTGTGAAGTGTTGTGGGAGCTGGCAGTCATTGCTGAATATAGACATGTGCTAATATCCTCACTGCCCCAGGGGAACTCGTCTTTGTTGCATTTTTCCCATACCGTAATTAGCACTATAACATATGGCTTATTTTACTGAAGAACTTGATGGCCACAAGTCCTTAAATAACAATCTCCGAGCGGTAGTAATGCATGAAAGGAAACAGACTGTTGGACAAAAGAGTGGACAGCTCCCTGCTTTTTGCTTTTCCGATAGCGCCTACGATAAGAATCTGGTGTCATATTATGCTTGAGAACCCTCAACTGTTCATGTTTTTTACTTCATACTAAATCAAAAGCTATGATAAGAGAAGAGGAAATGACTTATATGCTTCTCAGGAACTCTAGTTTTTCGTGTTTATTCTCTCACTTCATACTAAGACAAGGGTGTTGATATGAGAAGAGAAAATGAAGTATACGCTTCCAAGACATACTTCCTTGTGTGCCACTATTCCGTCAATGAAAGCTTAGAAGTTAATTTTTGCGTCTTAGATAAATTTTTGTATCATCTCACATTACTTTGTGAGAAAGTTCCCATTTTTTTTTTTTTTTTTGGATTCAAATACAGTGGACATTTCATCACTGGTAAATATTCTAATGACTAATGACATGATACCCGTTGCAATTCCTCCATGGCATCTGTGAGTAGAGCCTCACGTTTGTTACTATAAGAACATACAGGCAGTGATGTCCGCTCTCTGCAGTCAGAGCCAAGGTGATTTCTTTCTGTTTATGGCGAACGTCTGCTGCAGTGTCCACGGTCAGCCAATATAAACTAATCGCGGCGGCATTGGGCACTGCTAATCGCTGCACTTGTCGTGAGCCGCGACAACAAGAGCGCACTGTCTCTCCTAACGATATTATGGAGTTAATACATCTTACTTACTTACCGTAATATGCAGGACGTGGGTTGGGTAAAAATTCAGTTTGTAACTTCCCATCGCAATAAAATTCTTCAGTCATATTTGATGTAATATTTATTACTGGTTGTCTCTCTAATGTTAAAAGTGTTGATTCAGATTGTGCGTGAACACGAAAACACACACACACACACACACACACACACACACACACACACATACACACGCACGCACACATACACACACACACACACACACACACACACACACACACACACACGGTCATTAACTCCAGTGAGGGTGACGACTACTGTGTGCCGAACAACACATTCACCAATCAGTTCCTCATTTGGCGTAGAGTGGATGAGATTTTTCATTTACCTTGCATTGAAAGAATTGTAACGAGGAGACTGAAAATAAATGGACTTGTATACTGAAGAGCTGCGACAAAGCAAAGCTTGACCGACTATCAGATAATTGTCCACATGGGTTTTGTGGACGAGTATACTTTTAGTAACCAACTCACCCACCATAATTACGTATGATTTCTCGAAGGCGTAGGGGCAGTGGTTTCATTAAGTCATCGATAGTGTTGCGTGATGGTTTACTTCCCACCATACGTTTCCTATATTCGTCCACAGGTCGCTTGCATTTTTAAGTCCACGTAGCAATGACCTTCTTACCTCTGCCCACATATTCTCTATCTGATTGATGTTCGGTGATCGTGGAACAAACGGTAACAGCTTTATCCTCTCTAGGCCCAGAAACCAATCTTGCACTGCTCTTCTATGATGGATGGGGCTCTGCTCCTGTAAATAAACTGTTATCTCCTTACTTCATACATTTAAATTTAAATAATGTATATTTAATAAGCACACTCTATTAGTATATTCCGTAGTGTTTAATAATTCAGGCCCTGCCATAGATAAGTGATCTAGATTCAACAGTCGGATTAAGACTGTGCTTTACCCAGACCATCATATGATAAGAGCCGTGGTCGGATATCCACAGTAAGACTGACTGCCTGAATCCGGATAGAACGATCTGATATCGAAATGAAATAACAGAAATCGGATAATTTGAACGCCCGTATTGCAACAATGCTGCGCACATAATTCCTTTGGAGTAAAATTTAGCAACTGTCTAAGAAAAAGTGAGAAATATGTCTACTAGCAGCAAAGTGACGTAATTGTAACGTATATTTATGAGATGGAAAAACTGAATCGAACAACACACATCTCTTTTAGTGGTGGGAAGATACACCATATCGGATTTTCTGATGACAGAATGATAATAACAATCCCGTGTGTCGGATAGGGGAAAGCCTCCCACATATGGGTGGTAATAAGGAAATAAATTACTTGGGGTGAACCAAATATTAACACAATCCTGAACGGCTACGCAACCCTTTCAACCCTAAATCCAGACACGTCAGACTGAAAATCACCGGTACTCTGGTCACCGTCTCTTAGCTCAATGAGCTCGGATGAAAATATTTGTTTCCAAAGGCTTGAACGCGCTCTGGTCCTGTCGGGTCCTGGTATCATCCAGGCCAAACCAATGAAACACAAGCAAACATGAACAGTGCAAACAAAGACAACTTTACCCCAGGTGGTACACAACCCGCCCGCCGACAGGCGGCAGCTGGATTTTCGGATTCTGGGGAGTCCAGGCTAGCACGGCAGAGAATATCGGATATCTCTGGTAAATTTCCCTACATGCAGAAAAGATGCATTTGAAAACTAAACATCGATACATTGATCGAGGCACGAAAACTAAATAATCTCACACAAGAAATCGACCGACAAAAAATTCTCATCCTTGCTCTTCAAGAACCACGACTAACGGACAATAAAACCTTGCATTACGGAAACCATCGCATCTTCAAGAGCAAAACACAGCAAAAGGTAGCGAAATGAGCACCAATCTTTGGCATGGTATTTCTCGATCACACATCATCTACTCTGTCAAAGAAATCACAACCATCAACAATCGACTTATGACTATGCCCATTCAGAGCCCCAGTAAAAAGTATACACCCATCAATGCACATGCCTCCACCAACATCGAAAATACGAAAAACACCGAAAGTGTCGGAAAATTCTGGAACACACTCGAAGAAACATTGAGCAAAATTCACCAAGATGACGTGAAAATACTAATGGGAGACATCAACTCTCGATTTGGGACAGATGAATGTTATAGAAAAATCATTGGTACAAATCCTACAGACCGAAACACTTACACCAACGGCACACGCCTGACTGACATTTTCCATCAATTCAACCTCAAAATCATGTCTACCCAGTTCTCAGGTAACATGTTTGGCTACCAGGTGCATGCCGCTTTCGTTCACGAGACTCGCTGAAAGCTAGATTTCTGATTCATTTGTAGCAGAGCTACATACAGGCAGATACAAACTCAATAAGGGAATCGTAAGACAACGCTCCAGCAAAATTCGTCTTCCTACTTTTGGTACTCCTTAGTGTCAGAGCGAAAACCTTAGCCCACTGCAAATTTCATAATGTCACTTTTGTTTTCTGCCCACACATTTTTATTGTTGTTAATACCTAATATTATATATGAACTTCAACATTTTCATAATACTTGCGAATGATACAGGACATGTAGTAAATATAGACCTTTTCGAAATCCTACACCAGACTTCTGAACTTTGCCTGTCGAATGCTAATGTCACATGATGGTTAAATGGTAATCCATCGTATTATCAGTAGCCGAGACTTCCTAAGTGTCGAAAATCATTCATGGCCGAACGATCTTTGTTGAAACAAGAATATCTTTTTCTGGCGTGTTTTTCCAAAACGCACTCGCTTCACACTCAGTTCAAATCTTTCTAGCTGCCTCCTCTGCATTCACCCCTCTGTTACACGAAAAGTAAATATTGTGTTGCAGATGTTGCACCTTTTTCCACTTGCGACTCAATTTTACAATATTGAACCATAGTTCATGATTGTCAGGTGTGCAAAATCCAATGTTTAACTGTAAGATGATAACTAGAACTTCAAATTCGAAAATGGCAGTTCATACAGACACTGACAGCGTGGCGCCACGTTCACATGGGCGGCGCCGGATTCCAGGCAGCGGGTGGCGTCTGGCCGGTGGCCGGTAGCCGCTGCAGCGCGAGGAAACGCCCGATCGTAAGCTGTTCTGATCGCGACGCAGCCACGAGCTGTCCTGCGGAATTGTTTCTGGAAGTACTTGTTATTGCTGGTGGGTAGAATTTGAAGCGAATTATCTTCGCTGTTCAATCAGACTCATAACTTTAGACGAGGTCCGAAATGAGGAAAAAAAATACAGTTAGACGCGGACAGGCTACCATAAGTTTAGAAAGCACAACGATTACCACTATACCACGGGCTCACAGAAGCTGACAACATCTTGGAAGTAGACAACACTTTCTCCTGACACTTCGGCATCTTACAGTGTTGCCAGATTGTACATATGGTTATCAGGGGCGGTCAGTTTTATTGGCCACCTTAAGTGAACGACTCGGACTTAGTCTCTGTGGCGGCCGGTCGGCGGTCAGTTTTTATGTCTGAGACTGTACTTTGTTTCAGTATTTTCAGTAGGCACCTAATTCTCTCCCATGTGCTCTTTGATTGGAAACGTACTCTTCTTTTCACGGCGACATTAAAGCGAGCGTTTCCTGCCAGCAGTGAAGAAATATTTTTTCGACATTTCTGAAAGCTATTTTGATGGTGGAACATCTCTCCACAAACGACCTCCAGATTGCATTAAAACTGATTGTTGGACACAGGTACGGAACACTCGAGTAGAGCTGTCAGTTGTACATTTTGAAAAATGTGACAAGTAGAATTGTTTGGTTTCATTGACAGCATTATCAAATGCAACTCGAAATCTTTGATTTGAACTTCGTTCATCTACCTAAGTTTTAGAGGAACTGATTAAGCGAACCGTACTATTTTCCACTACAATGAATTCGTGTTACTAGCTCAACTTCAGTTCCAACAGCAAGAGCAGAGCTCTGTCAAGAATACCACTGCGCGCTTCTACATTTAAGTCAAAGAAGTTCTCTGGATGCATTTTTCCCGCCCTCACATACCTTGCAGTGATGAGCAGCACCGTATTCTTGAAGACGTTCCAGCTGGAGAAGAGGCTGAGGAAGCCCTTCCTGTCCCTCTGGGCCTTGGCCACGGTCCGCATCACCCGCGGAGCGAACGGAGGCAGCCGCCCGCCGTTGGTGGTGGCGATGCGCCTCAGCAGCCTCAGGGCGTCCTCCTCGCGACCTCTGCACGCCAACCACCGAGGAGACTCCGGGAACCACCTGCGAGTACCAGAACCACTCACCTGAAAAATCTCTCCATGAAGCACATCGTAAAATCTTGTTCTTACGTTCGCGAAAGTAGTTGTGAGTACAGTCGCTGATACGGAACAGGAGGTAATTCGTAGTCACACTAACGACACTCATACTTACCGATCAGCTTTCATATCACTATTTCACAATGGTACAAGGTAGAATCTTATCGCCTGACCGTCATAACAGTACATAGACTCAATGGTACACACGTTGCTACGAGGGCGTCACACACACTGAGGAAAACAATTGCAATACCAAGAAGGAGATGTGTGACATAAATGAAAGTTTGTCGGTGTGATTCTACGTCTGAAAAAAGATGTCTTTTCAAATTTGGTGACAATCACGTAACAGTGGCGCAACTAGTGCCACTACTAGGATGAAAATACACGCTGTAACAGTGGTGAGTCTTATTCACCTTTGAGACTGGACGTGGTGATTTGATGTCTTTAAGGCGAAAAAGGCTGCATTATCAACGTGCCACAGAGTTCTAAGATGTCGTATAATGGGGCTACGAAATGCTGGACGTTCCTTCTGCGATACTGCAGAGGACCTTGTGAGGAATGTAGCCACTGTACATGATTCCTGGCAGCGGAGGTTACGATAATGTAAGGCCGGAAGGAGACCGGATTCCGGACGGTCACGTGACACTATCGAGAGGTCCGACTATCGCCTTCGACGTGAGGCTCTGGCGCATCGTCCTGCATCTACAGCAGCGATTTGACCGGCAGTTGGCACCACAGTGACACAACGAACTGTTACATTTCGCTTACTTCAAGGACAGCTCCAAGACAGGCGTCCTATAGCGTGTACACCGCCAAACGACCATCACCTCCGACTTAAGTGCTGTCGAGCAAGAGCTCACTTGAGGCAAGGTAGAGGGTTGTTGTGTCTTCTGATTATAGCTCGTTTTGGCGCGGCCCCATTGACGCCCGTCTATTGATTAGAAGGATGCCATCTGAGTGCACCCAACCAACCTGTGTGCGTACTAGACACACTGGACTACACGTGGAGTAATGGTCTGAGGTACTATTTAGTATAGCAGCAGAAGCACTCTCCTAGTTATCCGATGCACCCTGACCGCTAATCTGTGTGCAAGTTTGGTGAGGGGACTTGCTGAAAGCATTCCTGGCGGTGTTCCCAACAATATTACTCTCACCCGCA
Organism: Schistocerca piceifrons; assembly: GCF_021461385.2. NCBI lineage: Eukaryota > Metazoa > Arthropoda > Insecta > Orthoptera > Acrididae > Schistocerca > Schistocerca piceifrons. Next base: position 158,821,202 of record NC_060140.1, read on the forward strand.
TTCTACTGATGTAACCTATCACGTTTCGACACGATTCCTTGGCCTGCTCGATTACCATATCTATCTCCAGTGTACCACATGTGGGGCATCATCAATAACAACTCTAGAGTCATCTACGAGCAGGAATAACCGTCCCTGTATTAATCGACCAAATGCAATAGGCATGAATCTCTATCGCGCAAATTGACATGTGGCACCTGTAGAACACAATGCATGCTCGTTTCCTTTCTTGCCTTAAACATTCTGACTGTTACACCTAGTTTTAACGTAGCAGTATTTCAGATTTGCAGTATCTTATCGCGCTTACATTAAATGTAATCTTGGAATGTTAATCACTTAAATATATTACTAGAAAAATATATTCCCGAAATTTTATTAGTCTACGTAATTACTTTTTGTTGTTGCTATTTTTTTTCCCACCACTGTAATTTAGATTGACATCAACAAGTGCTGAGCTACTACATATTGTTTATTAAATTGTAAGTACTACACTGCAGTGCAAGTCAGCGCGTCGGTCTCTCACACAACCTTTCCACACGTATATCTACATATGTAATCTGCAAGCTAGCAGATTGTGCATCGCGGGTGGTAAGGTGTACCACAGATAATCATTAGCTCTCTTGTTCCACTCGCAAACGACTGTTTATTTCCATTCTGTAGTAATGATACGGGAAACGAGGGCCCACTTTTCCCTGCTGATAAGGGAAACTTTGGTTAGTACGACGCCCACAGGCAGCCGCTTTCCCTCATTTGCGAGTGGAACAACGAAGGCACTGACTAGTAGTGGTTCGAGGTAACCTTCGCGACGTGCCGTGATGTATCTAGATGAAGACGAACAGAGGATATGAGAGAGAGCAATTTTAGCAATAAAGAATGTCGTAGTTCTATCAAGAAATTAGTGAATACGCAATATGATACAGGGAAAGAAAAATATTTAAATTCATTTACACAATTGGATCGAAGACAAAAACGTAAACTTCCCAACAAATCTCTTAAATTCGCTAATGTTTCCAGAGTGCTCTCACAGCAAACTTCTCAAAAACCTCACACAAGCGAAAATTTTACCCGGAAGAGAAAAATGTTAGTCAGTAGTCACAACACGAATTCAGCTTTATTTAAATATCGTGTAATTCAGCATTAAATGGTGTTACATTCCAATGCCATCAATAAATGGCAACGTAACACTTTCCATTGTTGCGAAGTGAGTTTAAAAGGGTTGTGTTCCTGCATGGACAACTATACGTAGCGTGTTCATGTGTTGAACAACCATAAAAATTATTCATCTGTACTCCTGAAAGGAAAATAAAAAGTATCGACTATAAAAACACACAATGAATACGGTAGATGCTACGCGAATGAGATTAGTCTTACGTTCTCTCCCGACTAGGAAAACAAATCGAAGATAAGACACAGCACGACGGATCTTTTGGGCTAAAGTTTTTCTAAATAAATTCTGTGTTGCCATTATCAAAAACACAAGTTGCAAATAGCGAAAAATACGAAATCGAACAATTTCCAACGTTAATAGCCATCTGTATAATACACACAGCTGTATATGCCTAATTGTCTTGAAAATAGTGGTGTCCTATTTTGTTTTTCTATTGAAGGATGTCAAGAGCACTACATGTTTTCTGTAGGACGTATACAGAGAGAAAACGACAGTTCAGTAATAGTATTAATAATTAAAGAGACATAAGAGATATATATGACGAAAACTTGAAGTTTCGTAATGCCGTAATGGAATGTGATATTAAGAAGTGAAACTTCAAGTATATAATCCTCACAATAAAGCTTATTTGGAATATATTACGGTTTCCTCAGTATTTCCACCGTTAATATTACCTGAAAAGTAAAATCAGAGCGATGAAAAGCGCTGCAGTACAGTACATTGAGTAATTCCAGTTGCGCAGACCCCAACCTAAGAAGCCAGCAGCCATAACGCCAGCCCCCAAGCAACAGCTTGAAAAATAGTTCAGAGTCGTGCGATGTCTGATGTCTGCCAGTTCCAAACCTGAAACACAAAGGAACAACATAAAATTTTAATTGGATTTGTTTTCATCTATAGAGTATTAACATCTGTAAACGAAACGGTTTTCGCAAATCATCCATTCTACGTTTACATTTGCCTCTATTTTCCACAAACCCTTTTGCAGCGTTTAATGTGGAGGGGGGGGGGGGGGGCGTGGGGGGCGGCGGAGCGGCGGAGGACGACTTCGTGTTCCACTGCAATCGCCGTTCTCTTCTGAATGGTGTGATACATGGGATATTCTTGCTAAGACTACGGAAAGCATTGTGTTAATCTGAATCGGACATCATTGTCGTTTCGCTAGTTATATCTAAGAAGATGCGATATTGTGGTTGACCCCTCGGGGAACATACGCACTCCGAACAGTAAGAGCAAACTATTAGATGATGCATATGAACTTTCTTGTGTCGTCTAACACCGGAGGTGGATGAGCATCTACCTGGTGAGTTATCGCTTACCAAACGAACGTATGATGAAAGGCGCAGCTCTTCTTTCTGTTGTTTTTACTCAGTCTGTCAATGCTGCCAGGTAACGGTCATAGACAGACGAGCAAAATTCAGTTATTGATCGAAGTAGGGTTTCACAAGCAATCTTTATCACGTCTGGTTATTCACTGAAATTAAAATTTGTCCCTACGATTAAAATATTTTATCAATTAATTTATTAACCTGATCTGATTTGGGCCATCGGTGATCATAAATGCAGTTCATTTTTTATGTCGCACTTACCGAAGAAATAACAATTTTAGTATGACAAATAGTATTAAAATGATCTGACTGTCTATAGTTCCAATGTGAGTAATCAATACTGAATAAGGACTAATGAAGTTAATACTGGTAGGACGTCTGCTACCACTAACAATGATAATAATTGAAAAATATAATCATACTAATGATAGCATTAATAACAAATAGAATGACAATAGTAAAGATGAGAATAGTGGCAGATAGAGAAAGCATCTGCAGGTGATCTGGTGAAAGTAAATTTAAGGAGAGTGCACCAGCTAAGAATACTATGACATGATATGGTTGCAAAGAAATATGTATATGGGTCAATGGCAATCTTCATTATTGCTTAAGTAGATACGTCATTAGCTTCTGAAGGTGGAGATATTATTCGGTTCTCAAATAAAATACAGGAGGTATTCCAGGGTCAAATTCGTGCGATTGAAAAAGACTAAGAGATTGTAGCTGAGTGATGGAACGAGACAGAACGGATTTTACGCTGCTGTTTCTCTCTTGGTAATAAGGGAAGAGCATTAAGGTCGAGGAGAGACATAAGACTGTACAGAAGACAGAGTGTATGGTAACCTCGGGAATGGTATGCATGCAGCCAAGGTAGCAGTGCCTGTGATGGTGAAATGTGATCAAAGAGTCGAACATCACAAATATAACGAGAACAGGCACTCGTAACCAGTTCCAGGTGCAGTGTGTGTTTCTGAGTTAGGCCTTGTAGGATAGCGTTCCTTTAGTGACTAAGTGGAAATACAAGTGTTTGCACAAACTTCTGGTTCTTGTCAAGAGGAAAGGGAGTTCATTATTCTCGTAGGGCATGGAAACGTGCTGACGCCCTTTTCCAAATTGTCGTTACGTGCTCAGTTCAGTTCAGATTTTCATCTGCTGTGCCCACTAAGGAGAAAAGTTGATATTTGTACCATTTAGGGTTTAAGATGGTGGAGAATCCCGATAATTCGAGCGCATGATCCAAGAATGATCGACCAGTAGCGCATGGGTTTTTTATTGGTTGAACTTAAACCCAATCTACTGTGACGATTGCGATAGTGAATACATCTAGGTATTGAGCTGATATCAAGTTTATTGATTGCACGTCGGTATAACTTGAGGTCAGTAACGTACATGTGGTATTTGCAAAGGCGATCACACATCATTGATGTACAATGAACGTGTATATTACCTTACATCGAAACCTGGGAGGGTGACTGCCATTTTCTGTCTCCATAGTGAAGTAATGCTGCCGGACATGACGTACTGCTCTACAGATGTCAGGTTACAGCGGGACTATTGCATTGCACTTTGTGAGAAATATTGGTTACCAACTTCACCTGTGGTCTAGGAATAGGGTTTAGATTGGTAATGAAAACGTCCTTGGTCCCGCATTCGAACCTCGCTACGACTCAAATTTTGAATAATAATTAGCGTTTTCTGTCGAAGACTTAAGAACAGAAGTCACCGTCATTCTGCCAACGGTAATGTCAAATAGGTGGATGGTCGGACCGATGGGCTGGAAAACAGGCCTTGAATGACGAAGAGGTAGTAGCAATTACCAACGGCACGAAACAATGAAACCGCAGGACATGTGGCCTGCAATTGAAAAGTGTCATTATGATCCCTCAATTGGCGAAAAATTCCGGAATCGTTCCCCGGCTAAATCTAAGGATGGGACTGCCAAGGGGAAGAAGACCACGAGAAACAGATTGAAAACGAACTAAAGGACACCTCGGCGCATGGAATGTCAGAAGCCTCAACGTGTTACCATGGAATATCAGAAGCCTGGAAGTGTTAGGGAAGCTATAAAATCTGAAAATGGTAATGGAAAGGCCCAACCTGTACATAGTGTGGGTCAGTGAAGTGAAATGGAAATAAGACCAAAGGATTTCTGGTCAGATGAGTATGGGGTAATATCAACATCGTCAGAAAATGTCATACTGGCAGTAGCAATCGTTAGGAATAGAAATACAAGGCAGAGAGTGTGTTACTATGAAAAGTTCAGTGGTAGGTTTGTTGTCATCAGAATCGACAGCAAAACAACACTGACCGCGACGGTCACAACCTGAGGATGGGGAGATAGAGAAAGTATATGAGGATACTGAATGGGTAATTCAGTTCCTAAACGGAGATGAAAATCGAATGGCAATGATTATAGCAGAGCTGTTGCAGGGGAAGGAATAGGACAGAGAGTCACAGGAGAATGTGGACTTGGTACTAGAAATGAGAGAAGAGCAAGATTAATTGACATCTGTTACAAATTTTCCTAGGAACAGCGAATACTCTGTTAGAGAATCACAATAGTGGGAGGTATACTTGGAAAAGGTCGTGAGATATGGGAAGATTTTAACTGGATTACACCGTGGTCAGAGAGAGATACCTATATCTGATATTGGAGTGTAAGATGTAGCTGATATAGACAAACACGGCAGTTTCCCAGTGATGAAGAGTATGCTGAACTTTAAGAGATTGTTCAGGAAGTTTCAATATCTGGAAGAATCAACAAGTGAAAAAATGGGATCGGAAGTAGTAAGGAATGAAGAGATACGCTTGAAGTCCCCCTAAGGCTAGAGATACTGGAACAGCTTAGTAGGCAGTGCAGTGGAAGAGGAATGGACACCTTTAAACATGGGAATTGTGCCGTGTCTGCACTGGTGCCACTTGCGACTCGCTACTGCAACTCCGGCGGGTATTGAGTTCGTGTCCGACGCCGACAGAGGACGCGTCTACTTGCTTGCAGGTGTCTCGCTGGCGCTCTCGAGATGGCGCGCGAAGCGGGAAACGACGTGAGGAGGGCGGTGAGACGATGCGCCTCGACCTCAGTTACCGTAGCACTTTGGACGGTCTCGTTCTGTATACAGGGTGTTACAAAAAGGTACGGCCAAACTTTCAGGAAACCTTCCTCACACACAAAGAAAGAAAATATGTTATGTGGACATGTGTCCGGAAACGCTTAGTTTCTATGTTAGGGCTCATTTTATTACTTCTCTTCAAATCACATTAATCATGGAATGGAAACACACAGCTACAGAACGTACCAGCGTGACTTCAAACAGTTTGTTACAGGAAATGTTCAAAATGTCTTCCGTTAGCGAGGATGCGTGCTTCCACCCTCCGTCGCATGGAATCCCTGATGCGCTGAAGCAGCCCTGGAGAATGGCGTATTGTATCACCGCCGTCCACAATACGAGCACGAAGAGACTCTACAGTCGGTACCGGGGCTGCGTAGACAAGAGCTTTAAAATGCCCCCATAAATGAAAGTCAGGAGGGTTGAGGTCAGGAGAGCGTGGAGGCCATGGAATTGGTCCGCCTCTACCAATCCATTGGTCACTAAATCTGTTGTTGAGAAGCGTACGAACACTTCGACTGAGATCTGCAGGAGCTCCATCGTGCATGAACCACATGTTGTGTCGTACTCATAAAGGAGCATGTTCTTGCAGCACAGGTAGAGTATCCCGTTTGAAATCATGTTAACTTGCTCCATTGAGCGTGGGTGGAAGAACATGGGGCCCAATCAAGACATCACCAACAATGCCTGCCCAAACGTTCACAGAAAATCTATGTTGATGACGTGATTGCACAATTGCGTGCGGAGTCTCGTTAGCCCACACATGTTGATTGTGAAAATTTACAATTTCATCACGCCGGAGTACATATTGACGAATCTAAAATGAGCTCTAACATAGAAATTAAGCATTTCCGGACACATGTCCACGCAACATCTTTTCTTTATTTGTATGTGAGGAATGTTTCCTGAAAGTTTGGCCGTACCTTTTTGTAACACCCTCTATGTTTGAGAGCAACTGGTTTGCAACATACATTGTGGATTATGTGCCTAAGATGTGAATACGTTCAAGGGTATACGAAATGCCGCCGAGGATGCGGTTTCTAGTATCGGAGATTAGCATTGGTCGCGTTATCACAGTAAAGCACTTGCAATGCTTATCGTGTGTCCTACGAGCTGACGTAGTGGATTACTGTGGAACTGATTATCTTTCCGCATTTTCCCCTGCAAGGTATTAACTCAAGTTAGTTAAAGATGTCATTTTATTTCACTGTGTTGTTCCGCAAGTATTAAAGCTAACGTGTTTGAGAGTGCTATTCTGGCGGGAGGAGCAGGAGCCAATAGAAAACATTGGCGCCGTGTGACTCCGCAGCAACACCCGTTGCTTTACTTCATCAATACTTGTAGTACACCCTTTGTTTGTACAGAGCGAAGAAAATTTCATGCACTCGGACTTAGGAGCGCGATTCCTCACATACTAGCAACACAAAAATGTGTCATCTTTAGTCACACCACTCACGGTAACTAGCTCTGTCAGCACAACGCAAACGCATTGAGCATTTGGTGCAGTGGATAGCGTTTTGAGGTAGTATGCAGGAGGACGAGCGTTCGATTGTAGGTAAAGGCGTTACTTATCAGTTTCATTATCCCATATAATACCGTTTCTTAAGGCACACATATCCAATATTTGGATAGTACAGTATTTTATAATGCTGAGTATAAAATAAACGCGCCCAGACGTGTCAGAAAAAGATAGCTGAAACGAATGACAAGACATACAACAGAATACCGACAGAAACAGTATCAATTCCGAGATGCTAAATGTGGCTGCACAGTTAAATAGCTCAACATTTACTAGTCTCTTATTCCATATGCAGTACTTCCGCACAGATGTGACGCATTAGTAGAAAGTGAGAATAATAATTTCGATATTAATGACCGTAAGACGTTTAGAAAAGCATATATTTTCCTCACAGGGGAACGTCCCATCGCACCCCCCTCAGATTTAGTTGTAAGTTGGCACAGTGGATAGGCCTTGAAAATCTGAACACAGATCAATCGAGAAAACAGAAAGAAGTTGTGTGGAACTATGAAAAAAATAAGCAAAATATACAAACTGAGTAGTCCATGCGAAAGATAGGCAACATCAAGAAGAGCGTGGGCTCAGGAGTGCTGTGGTCCCGTGGTTAGCGTGAGTAGCTGTGGAATGAGAGGTCCTTGGTTCAAGTCTTCCCTCGTGTGAAAAGTTTACTTTTTTTATTTTCGCAAAGTTATGACCTGTCCGTTCGTTCATTGGCGTCCCTGTTCACCGTAATAAGTTTAGTGTCTCTGTTTAGCGACCGCACCGCAAAACCGTGCGATTAGTAGACGAAAGGACGTGCCTTTCCAATGGGAACCGAAAACATTTGATCGCAAGGTCATAGGTCAACCGATTCCTTCACAGGAAAACACGTCTGCTGAATTCTATACGACACTGGTGACGGCATGTGCGTCACATGACAGGAATATGTTGTGGACCCACCTAACTTGTACACTTGGCGAATGGGTAAAAAGACTCTTCTACCTTGCCCGATTTAGGTTTTCTTGTGGATGTGATAATCACTCCCAAATAGCAATGAAAACTTAAGAGTTTGTCAGATAATAATCGTCTGAAAATAAGATATTTAAATTTTCGCTCGAGGGAACACTTCAACCAAGGACCTCCAGTTCCACAGTGGCTCACGCAAACCACGAGACCACGACGCTCCTGAACTTACATAATCATTGATGTTGCCTATTTTCTGCATGCACTGCTCAGTTTGTATATTTTCTTATTTTTTTCATAGTTCCACACAACTTTTTCCTGTTTCCTCGATTAATCTGTGTTCAGTTTTTCAAGGCCTATCCACTGTGCCAACTTATAACTAAATCTGAGGGGGGTGCGATGGCGAGGTTCCCTTGTCAGAGCAGGTGCTCACCCCCTCTCCTGCACGTACATCAACAGGTACAAGAGCATCATGCACATGCGCTATTAGTTATTTCACATGTGTCATCGCAGGCGAACACACGTTCCCTTTCCAGTGTACCAACGGGAAGAATTCCAGGGGATGTAGGGCACGTGAACGCAGATGCTGCACAGATGGACCTCCCTGTACAAGTCATTTCCCGGATATGATCTGTGTGCAAATAGTCGCACATTAAATCCATAGACTGGAGGTACACTGTCATGTTGGAACCTTAACCTCCGCCGAACAAAAAAAAAATTGCTCTGAGTACCATGGGACTTAACATCTGAGGTCATCAATCCCCTAGAACTTTGAACTACTTAAACCTAACTAACCTAAGGACGACACACACATCCATGCCCGTGGCAGGATTCGAACCTGCGACCGTAGTGGTCGCGCGGTTCCAGACTGAAGCGCCTAGAACCGCTCGGCCACTTCGGCCGGCTCTGCCGAACATGAAGCGGAACATCTTTCGCAAAGCAAATAGTTTGAGTGAAACGTATGATAATTCAGTGCAATCAAACCGTCAGGCAACAAGTAGTTACCCAACTCCGTTTCCGACCCAGACGTTAATGCCAAAGAGAACTTGATGTCCATGGTCGTGGGGGACATGCGGGTTAACGCCACAACAACGGTGGGCATAGTTCATGTTGAAAATACCCTCACGAGTGAACACTGCTTCATCCGACCATAATACGGTATTCATGAAGTCGTTGTTGACCTCTTGTTGCTGTTGGGACCATTTACAGAATAGCATCCGCAAAACGTTAGTCTTCAGCGTGGAGGTTTTGTGTTAAAGAATAATGGTAGGGGTGCAGCCAATGCTCGTGCAGCACTTCAACGACCATGCGTCGCCAGACACGTCGATGCCTTGCTACGCTACGTGTAATTAGCTGAGATTCTTGGTGTGTGCCCTCCAGAATACATTCCTGAATAGTTGGGAATCGGCGAGTCCGTGGACGACCTCTGTCACGCGATGGTGGAAGGAGAGGTGAAGCTTTAGTAGATGAAACCATTTTAATCTGGATGACGTCAACCAGGACATCTAGCAGCATATTCACGAACGGCAACACGAGGCCGGCTATCAGATCCACGAAGGACCAGAAGAATATTTATCTTTTGGGTATACCATACATCTGTACAATGTTATAGAAGAACACAAGAAGATAATACAATATTTGTACTAATGTACATGAAGTCTACCACGGGCGCTGTACTCCACAAGGAACTAGTCCCTTTCTGGTGAACAGCGCATATAGTACAACCACTTATTAGTGAAGTGAATTGTTTCACCTAACGCGTGACACCTCTCTTGCAGCTTTTGCTCTGCATGATTCATCCCGACACTGCTAATTGCGAAATGTTCCTTTTCGAATTACACAGTTTCTGTAAGGCAGTGGACGTGATGTTTCCAAATTTCCATTGGTAACAATAATAATAGTAATGCACAGAGATACTGAGCCGTGCGCCGCTCCTGTTCATGCTACTTATTGTTTGTGATCTTCTCTTACGGTACTGCCGCCTCGTTTTCTTATTCCATTTACTGGCGTCACTAACTTCCCCCCTTACCAGCCCGTGAGAGGCAGCAGTAGCGCTTATCGGTAAGTGCACTGTCGTACCATCTCTGGAGCGACCGATAGTATTTCCGGGTCGTCGTGTGTCTGAAGTCCGTTGGAGACGGACCAGCAGTGCAGTCGAGGACGGAGGAGCGGTCGGCGACGAAGGAGCTTCGGGGTCGGAGCACCAGTGAGGTGCGGACATCAGTACTTGCCGACATGCACTGTCGGACAGAAGGAGAATGGAGCGGAAACGGCCGTTGGTTGGTCGTTCGGTCGCCCCGTCTGTTTGGTCCTTTGACCGTTTCCGTGTGTGGCAGTCGGTTGGTTGGGGCAGAGCAGCGAGAAAGTCTCCGTGGAGCGTAGCCAGGCCGAAGCCATTGGCGGCGTGCACGAGCGGTAGGAGTTATGAGGCGCTTCTTGCGAGAGTTACTAAGTTCGTCGCCCACCAAATGGCTCTGAGCACTATGGGATTCAACTGCTGTGGTCATAAGTCCCCTAGAACTTAGAACTACTTAAACCTAACTAACCTAAGGACAGCACACAACACCCAGCCATCACGTCGCCCACCAAGGCTGGACACTAAAGTTGAGGGCTAACTTAGCCTACTATCAAGCCTCAACTGCTATCACAGCTCTTCGTCTGATGCTGGTTGTGACTTTCTGGGGGATTCCCGCGAGCAACAACGTGTGTGCATTGAAGTCGGCTAGAGTTGGAGCCGTCTTATTGAGTGCTGTTTAACTTAATGTAATTCATTCTTTCATTATTGAAGTGTACCAGCGGTATCTTCTGCCTTGTGGCCGTTGACGTAGTTTTAGGCAGTGTATTTTCCTCGTCGTGTTGATGCCGTCCAGCACGGCGTGTAGTTCGACAGCTGAGGTGTTGTTGGTAGATTTGGGCGTTTATTCTGACTTGGTTGGATTGGGTACCAGTATCCAGAATGTTGTGCTATTGACAACTTGTTTTCGTTTTGCTGGTCGGGTGTAGCAGAATAGGTAGGTTCGTTGACTGGCTTTTCGGTTGGGTTGCCTTCCGAGTGAGAGGTTGTTGGTCCGGCTGCCTGTCTCATCTAAACTTCTGTCCGTGCTACCTTCCCAGGCTGATCCTTGGAACCTTCTGAGCGCCGCTCCTTGCGGTTTGCATAGTGATTTCGTTTTTTAGTCTTAAGTACTCTGTGTGCTCTTCAGCCGAGTTTTAGCTTATTAAAATTGCAAGGCTTTCATCTTAGGCATTAAGCTGTAAAAAAAGAAATTGTTTCTGGTTTGGTATGTGGCCTTCAGCCAAGTTTTCCTACTTAAATTAAGAATTGGTAATTTTTTTGTCCGGGCTTTAAGCCG